>NC_087317.1:9515192-9820769 GCF_037043105.1 Vanessa tameamea
AAAGTGAATGTGGTAATTCATAATGTAAATGTTACACAGTGTAAAATATATTGTTTCAAAGTTATATTTTGTACTTTCAACTAAACATCTTTAGTTAATGTTAAATATTTTTGTTATAAAGAATGCAGTTGTTTTATTAAAAAAACCTAAAATCTTATTTGTTGAGATGCATTGCTGAATTCGTGTCATGATCGAGCTAATGAGACAAAATTAGTCTGACCTTAACAAAAAATCAAACTACCGATCAATGTAAAACTATCGATAATACTATGATGATGATATGCAACGATAGGAAAAAAATTAAAATATTAGCAATAGTTTTACTAATATTAATTCACTTAATCAGTATAACAGATTTAAACATTTTCCCTTGCCCAGAATATATTAATTATTTTAAAAACTTATGTTTTTTTCAATAATATCGATAGTAACGCTGATATCAATAGTATCGACACGTGACGATACTACTGCTTAGGCTCAATACTATAGCTTCACCTTAACTATCGATATGCAACACTACTACTGATACAAGAGTATTACATTAAAAAAAAATCGAAAGTAAACCATTGACATATATTTGGTATTTATCTTGTAATTAACTACATTTACCACGTTAAGTTATTGAAACACCCAACTCAAAAAACTGTTAAGAGAGGGGCCTCCACTCGTTTGTTGCTGCAGGACCGTTAGACCTCTCAATTCGGCTGTGTACATGATATTTAATATGTATACTTTATAAAAAAATCCCACTAGATTGTTATATTAAAAAAATAAATACAAAGGTTTTGTAAATAAAAATGTATTCTAAATATATGCATGAATACATTTAACTATTTGTCGCTTTTACCCCATCCCAGGAATCCCTTAACAAGTCCCGTAATGCCAGCACCTTGTTTCTTGCTATTTGCCGCACCGGTTTTGTCGTCTAGGTTAGGAAACTCGATAAAATTGCACGCCAAGTCGAAGAACAGGGGTTTGCAAGGAACCGCTTCCATCGGAGGAGGCATTTTAAATATATTAGGATTCTTTGTGAGCATTTGTGTCTCTTCACGATAGTCGTCCAGCCGGTCAACGAGTGGCTTTTTATCTTTGTACGACTTCCCGCTCGTATATTTTGTTTCTTCATCGTCATCGTCGTCTTCTAGCACGGAGTCAGCGTGCACTTCAAATTTGCAGCTTTCGATATCCTTCTGCAAAGCTTTCAATTTCTCTAACAGCCACTTGTCTTGTAGTTTGCTAGCCAGCGACTCGCTGGTATAAGTCCCACAGCGTTCCAGCATGGCAAGTGCCTCCCTGAAACGTCTGAGTCCTGTCAGAACCTGGGCGATGTAATAGCAGCGGAAAGCTCTATAAGCCTTTAACTCTGTCTCAATTTCCTTTTGATAGCCAGCATCGTTCTCGAAGCCTGGAAGCTGCTGTAATTCGGTATAATTTTGCAGAATAATTTCATATAGCCTAGTCAAGTCCTGAGGGCGAACCTTTTTCCCATCGATCGGAGTATTGCTTTTACGCGCTTCTTCAGCTTGTTGAACGAGCAAATTGTTCCGTTCAATGGTGCGAACGAGACGCAAGTACATCAAATACGAGAGCAAGTAATTAATGCTCGACATTTGATTCGATTCCGATGGCGATTTTAGTTTAGGATCGTTTTTTATTTCGTCCTTGATAGCCGATATAGCGTCTTTGCAGTCCATGAGTATGTTCTCGAGGATATCTATCTTAGCTTGAGTATTTTGTGCACTCGCGACGGATTTTTCCAAATCCTGTAATGCGATAAGAAAGAGTCGCACTTTCTCCGGACGAACAGTAACGCGACGGCCGCGCCATTCCACTTCGTGCATGATTCCAGAGCGCGACTCCCTGCACAGAAATTATTTTGATATAAATTATATTTCTAAATATAGTGTTGTCTGTATTTCTTGTACATTATAGAAACATACTTAGCTTGAGCCATTAGTGTATCCAAATTTTCAATGAGCCCTTGTCCACGCATAGCGACGAGGTCTCCAGCAGCGGACTCGTCGCCGATGTTGTACGCACAATAACGTAGACTTGGCTTCAATTCATCAACCTGTTAAAATATTGTAAAGTATTTATGAAATCCAATTTAAGACTGAATAGTGTGTACAATAATCATTTATTAAATTAGGTTTTTTTTTTATGGCATTGGTTGGCGGACGAGCATATGGGCCACCTGATGGTAAGTGGTCACCACCGCCCATAGACATAGGCGCAGTAAGAAATATTAACCATTCCTTACATCACCTATGCGCCACCAACCTCGGGAACTAAGATGTTATGTCCCTTGTGCCTGTGATTACACTGTCCTTGCAATCTGAAGTACCAGATTACACTACACATACAAAGAAGTTTACCAAAAGCTAATGTCGAAGTAATTTTGAGAGTGAGAATTATTTATACTAATATTATAAATGCTCTAAGTCACTCTTTCACAGCTAAACCACTAAACTGAATTTGATATTGGATATGAAGCATGATTAAATTGGTGAAATTTGAATGTATTGACTTGAACACCAAAGAAGGCTACTATTTTTGTTTAAAACCTACGCAAACGCCTGCGAAGCCGCGAGCGAAAACTAATTTAAAATAATTAAATAAACTACATTAAAAATAACGCTCGTGTTTTTTTAAATAACAGGTTTGAATTAAAATCTTTACATACTGAAATATTGTGCGCACAATTTAATGGTTTTACACGTATAGTGAAAATATTCTGTTTTAAGTCAATCTGTAAGTATAACGAGCTCACTTTCTGCTTGTACACGAGCCTCTCGTCCTCGGGCAGCGCGGCGGAGAGCTTCTCCAGCACGAGCTGCGCGCGCTGCAAGCTCTCGGCGGCGGGGCGCCACTGCTGCAGCTCCAGCAGCAGCGCGCCGCTCAGCCACGCCGCGTACGCGCCCGCCTCCAGCTGCGTGCGCGCGTCGCACGACCCGCTTTGCTACAGTTACAAATTTTAACGTACAATAATCAACTCATGTCTGATTTGATTAATTAAAAATGTATTCATTTTTATAAACATTTATGTAAAACTATGCTAAATAGTCAATACCGAATGTATTATAAAAATGTATTATAATGTAATTTTAAAAATAATTTAAGATTTTAAAATTCACCTCGCAAAGTTGTAAGAGCAAATGGGCGTGGGCGCACGCCTTTTTCAATCGCGAGACAAGATGGAACTTCTTTCTCGGCTCAGTGTTGGCTTCTTGGCGCAATTGCATGGCATGTGCCCAGGCTCGTTCGGCTTGCAATAACGGCACACAGAGTAAACGATTTTCAGCATTCGTAGCGGTCAAGTGTGTCGCGGTCACATCACGGCGGCGATAATGACGTCTGTCACCCTGTAAATTTAAAATGATAAAGATTTTCAAAAATAAGCTAGTATCTTATGGGGCTAGTTTTATAAGTAGTAAAATACACGAACCTGAGGTATTTTGAGCACTTTACGTAAACGCCTAATACGACGTGAACAGTAACCCCGATACCGTTGGTAATCACCGTGACGAAGTCCATGCTGTTGTTGGGCATCCTTTATTATACGAAATACTGTTACGTTGTTAAGAATTATTGCTTTAGTGTGATGATAAAATTAGTATTATTGAAAGCAAGATCTTACAAAAATATGGTAAAATCATAATTATCCATAAGTAAGAGCTTTCATTATAACGGCAATGATCTATAATAAATTATAAATTATTTCCTGTAAAGTTAAGGGAAATTAAAGCAGAATATGTCAATGGAAATCATTGTTTTACCTATTGCAAAAGAACCAAATGAAATACAAGTCTTTAATATTCAACAACTAACTGCAAAAAAAAAATTCAATACATTAAAGAACTATGATGTTATGACATCATAGTTCTCAAGGTGGGTGGCGCATTGGCAATGTAAGGAAAGGTCAATATTTCTCACAGCACCATTATCTATGGTCAGTGGTGACCCCTTACCATTATGTGGCTCGTATGTTTGTATTATTAAAAAAACAAACAAATTTAACAATTAATTTAAAAAAGTATAAACCAAATTACTATATCTTGGCTGAAAATTGTGAACCAATCATTTATTTATTTACTTAGTTTTTATCATCATTGTGCCGTCTTACGTAGCATACATTAAACAATTATTAAATTTTATAACTCATATTAAAACATCACTAAAAATTAGGCATACTATGTAGAATAAGATTATAATTATAAATAACAAAAAGCTCAGAGTTAGTAGGTAGTTAGGTAATTTTCATACAGACTATTAATTTGACTGAATAATGAAAAATATTACAACCATAATTCTTTCTTGTTCTTCTCAGTACAACATTTTGAACATTTAGTAAGTAGCATTTGAATTATGACTACTCAAATTAATTGTATGAACTTACATACATTATTATATAAAAAGGTTTAATATGCATATCAAATTGGTTAAAATATAAAGTATGCAATAAAACAATTGTCTAATATATTTTATCATAGTTACTATATAAGATATTCTAATTCTATTATATTTGTAACTGTTTAAGGTTTCAATAATCTCTAAATGATTTTAGAATTTCAATATGGTACATATATTTTACTTTATTATTGAAAGTGGAATTTAATTACATTTTTTTCTTTTTAAGCTGTAGTCAATTGATTAACTCAGTAGTAAATATAATTTAAAAAATCTACAATATTAAGTATTTAAAGATTAAAAAATTGTTTGTGTACATTGTTAATATATTACTTATTTCAATATAAATATGAGAATAATCAGCAACATAAAATTATTTATTTACATTCAATTATTATACATCTTTAAGAAAAATATCATTCGTAAGAAATAACTTAAAATTTATTTAAAAAGGATACTTTCTAATGATAAGGAATTCGGAATTTTAGCATCTTGTTTAGTTTCATCGTTGGCAGTTATAGTTTGCGCATCTCCACTTTCTCCTTCCAAAACGACCATAGTTAATAATTTCTTTTAATAATATTCAGTAAAGACTACTTAAATTTTGTGATCCAGGGCAGTACAGGAATTAAATAAGCACACGTCACGAAATTATCGACACCTGATTATATCACTGTCACTTTGTCATCCTTGTGTTTTTAATTTGTCATTTTTGACAGTAATCTGTGACTTGTAACTTTGGAGTGTGTATGAAGTACCTTGTTCGTAAAAATAATGTAAGTAAATACCTAATATAAAAGCTTCAAAATGTATAAAATTTAGATGGCACTAGAGGTAGCTAGAGGAATTTTACTCTACTAAATTGGAAAAATGAAAATGGAAACAGACATGAAGTTAAATAATAGATTTCAAAAGGTACTTCATTTTTAAATAATTCTATTAATCAAATTTATGAATTCTCCTAATATTAGGACTATGTTATCGCCATTAATTTCGTTAAACGATAAACGTATTGATTTTTTTTTTTTATGTTTTATGTTCCTAGAATCTTCAGTATGAAATTTATATCGACAAAAACAGGAAAGTTTAGTTAATTAAAACAATATGTTTAAATTAATATAATAACTCGGATAACGTAAGTCATCTGAACTAATTTCCTTTGGCTAGTAAAAGAAGGATTGTTATATAAAATATTACACATTAACATTAACTTATATTTAAGTAGTATACATATTATAAGTTAATGCACAAAACCATTGATTTTATTCGTTTGTTCTTAAAAATCAACTTAAGGAAATCGTTGTCGTCGTCAGATGATGTAAGTAATATAATATCTTATTTCTTGAATTATACAGGTTTCATTTCACTGTTGCAAAATTAAAAACTGGTACAACAATGGCGATCTGGGATCATAAAAAATACCATCCTTTTTTAAGCGGGATGTCTTATTTTCTCTCTCTAATACCATTTCATTTAACTAAGGATATTCCTCTAGCTTATAAATTGCATATATTTTGAAGGTCACATTTTACACATAAAGAGACTTCTCCTTACCCTTATGATTTTTGACTAATGTAACTGTCAGATGTCAAACATATTATTACCCATCCTTTTCTGTCACAGCGTAAATAAACTTTTTGACGTTTTACTGTCACTCTCTTTTAAGTTCTCGATATTGTGTAGGATTGTAGGTTAGAACTTTTAAATTTGAAATTTCTTGAAATATCTAATCAATCATTCTAATTTATCTATATTGTGCGGTGTTAAGTGAAAGAGATTTATTATATATACTTAATCAACGTTAAATTTCTTTTCCAGAACTACATTTGAAGAAAAATGGCAAAGTCAAAGAACCATACAAATCATAACCAAAGTAAGTAAATATTCTGAATTTGACCAAATATGTAGGGGTTTATAGGTATACTTTATGGAATTGTGATTTAGATGGAATACATTTCTTACAGATCGCAAAGCTCACAGGAATGGTATTAAAAAGCCCACGAATTTCAGACACGAATCAACCCTCGGTGTAAGTATTTATTTTCATTATTAAATGATTATGATTATTAAAGATCGAACTTCTTTATTAAATCTCAATTCAATATATTGTGTATCATAAATTAAACTGTAAAAGTATTACCACCCTTTACATTCATATGAGCTTTTCAAATGCGAAAATCTTCAATAATGTGGTCCCACCTTCAGTGACTAAGGTAACAAAGATAACAATATAAATATATTGTATTTATTATTTGTTGTTTTAAATCAAGAGTGATCATTGCAATTATTATTAGCTTTCTTTTGAAAACAATAAATTATTTTCCTGATATTGTAGGGGTTACATTTAAGCTCCATTGCCATTAAAGCTTTTGTGGCACTGCAACATATTTTTCAATTCAAATATACATTTTTTCTGCCATCTGATGTCTTTTTAGCATTGATATCACTTAGTCATAATAGTTTTTGCTTATATATACTTATACTAATATACTCTTCTCTTTAGATGGACCCTAAATTCTTGAGGAACCAGAGGTTTTGCAAAAAGGGTAACCTGAAACCCGCCAAACAACTGGCTCGTGCTGCAAACAGGAAAGCTGCAAGAGAAGCTAAGACTAAGAAATGAACATCTAGTTATAAGTCAATAAAGCAGTAAAAACAGTCTTGTTTATTATTATTGTTCTTTTCCAATAATCTAAGAACTATTTTATTATCAATCATAATTATTACAGTATGAACTGATTATTGTATAATTATGTTTTTAACAATATGAAATTATGGGGTTTAGCATATTGGTTTATGGATGCAAGGTTGGCTCATGGTTGTTAAGATTATGGAAATGCTTATGTTCAAAAAACCAGATATGTGGAACAATAAATTTAAGCATGAAATGACTTTAATACTGAAAATTAACTTTTTTACTTTCCTATAACATATGTGTTGGCAAAGACAAATTTAATTTCCATTATTTAATTTCCATTATTTAATTTGCATACTTCATCTTATAAAAATATAGTTTTAAACAATATTGCCATATTCATTATAGTATTAATTTGAACTCCCATGTTTAGTTCGGAATGTAAACCGTGATTGTATAGTCTAATAAATCAGTGTCATAACTATTCAAAATTCAGATTTGGACTCCTATTCACGTCACACCTTTTGAAATAAGACTACTTGTAGTAGAATTTGCACCAATTAGATTGCTTTTGTGTAATACCATAGTCCATAAGTATTGTCTTTCACACTAAAGAACTTACAAAGTATATTTTAAAATAAATTATTAAATATTTAAATTAAATGTCTGTTATTATGTTAATTAACATCGTGGCTATTCTAGGAATTATTAGCCTGACTAAAAGATGTTATCAATTTCAACTGTTCGCATTGGAATATTTTAAATGAAATCGTTTAAATTTAAACAAAATATCACATGTAAATTATTATATGTTTTTGCTATTTAGCTAAGAGAATGGGTTATTATCACACAACGTATTATAATTCTCCATATTTTTTTATATTCCTAATAACAATTATACGGTTAAATGATAACTCGATATCATGGATTGTGAAATCGATATTGTTTGTTCTGCTTTAAACATCGATATATATATAGTTTAAATATTTAAAGTAAAAAATATTTCTTTCGTGTGCCACAATACTTTTACATATCAGTTAATTTACACAAACAATTAAATTTACACTAACTAACAATAACAATTTTATGGTTTATCCAGTTATTTTATAATATAAAACTAAAGCATGAGTAATGCAAATATTTTTATAGATAAGTAAGGGATGAAGACCAATATATCGATACATCGTTAGTTTTTTCATATTCTTATTACAAACTTACGAGCTATATTTTTTATCATGTCAAAAGTTTATATGTGACATCTGTGAGTGTTATTGTTTTAAATGTTTATAATTAAGAATTATTTGTACGTATAAATAACATACAACGTAGTCCAATGGTGAAATATTTTTTTATTTAAAACTCACCTTGAATTTCTGTTTACGATTGTTGATACTTCGGCTAATATAATGTGTATCTATCATCAAATTATGTTTTCAAAACCTTAACCATAATTTTAACCGGCATAACGAAAATATATTAATTATATAATACAAATAAACAAGTGTAATAGTTAAATAATGCAAGAAGCCGAATCCAACTTATCTACAAACTATAATGCTCTCAAACAAAATCCTCAATTTTTAATAACTCTTATAAATAAATATGTAAGAGTAGATGTTATTAAAAACACGACTATTTATGGATTTGTTCATTCCATAGATCCTATCAAATACAGGTAATCAGACAATAACTTTAATCCTGATTCAAGAAGGTTATTTGCCTTTTTGTTTTTACAATATTATATTTATTTCTATTTCAGCATTATTGTATTAGAACATCAAAGTGGAACATTTCAAACTACTGTAATACCTGGACATGCAATAATTGATGTGTCAGAAGTAAATCAAGATTTAAATGTACAACTTCCAAAAAGAGAGAATTCAATGTTATTGACTGAAAGCAGCATTTTAGAAAGAAAACAGAAAGTACTATCATGGTTAAAACAGAACTTATTGCCTGTGACAGAATCTGAAGACAATATAGCATTTGGAAATGTATTAATTTTACCACCTTATAATATAAATGATATATGTACAGATAATGTAATGGTAGCTACGCAAGTGAAAAATATTATGAACAAAATGCCTGATAACTTTTAATAAAAATGTTATTAACTGCTAAGTCTGTAATACAAATTATTTTATTGCTTGAATATTGATATTAATAAATTAAAATAAATTAATTATAGGATTTTTTTTTTTGTAATATATTTTTTTACACATCAACAATCCATTCTACTGTGGTACATGCGCATGTCTGTATTATCCTCCTACAAAATCCTTGAGTTCATTTCAATAATATAAAACAAATTATGAAAATATAAACCATAAAAACAATAATGTTTGCTATTAAGCAATATTATAGAATCAATAACCACATGTATATGAAATTTGAAAAAAAAATACAATGTACTTTTTTTTACTGAGACATTAATATACATTATCTATAGTAATTTTATACCTGCATTGTAGCAGCAGTGAAATAAATATCAAGCCCTCCTGCTAAAGGACAAGAGTTCCTAGTCCAGCAGTTGATAATTTACAGATGTACAGTGTACATAAAAATAAATAACTACAATAATTAGAAGTATTTCATATTTTTTATCATGAAATTTTTTTTATGTAACATCAAATAACTTAAAAACAACAGTGACCATTATTTTGCCACAATAGAACATTTTTATTAATAATTCTGACTTTGAAATTTGAATGTTTATTCCAATTTAATTTACATTATTCTTATTTTAAAAAGACATTGTCACCAAATAAAAAAATGTTATTAACTGCTAAGTTTGTAATACAAATTATTTATAAATTAAAATAAATTAATAAAATATATACCGGAATATATTCATTACTCTCAAAATTATTTAAAAATAGCTGTTTCCAGTGTATCTATCCGATTTTTATTAAATTTTGTTTTTTGATATACCTGTGATGAGGCAATATACAAACGGACGGACTAAGTATATTAATATTAATTATTTTTATAATATTGCAATTTATTGTGATTACATAAATGTTAAAATGTCGGTGGAAGACATGTATATGTTAGTGAGCTTATTGGATTTAGTTATTCATTATGATTGATTATTAATATAATAGATAAAATTTTCAAAGTTGCTCAAAGCAGGCGGGACTCCAGTGCTGAAAAAGGTTCCTTTAATTCTGTGATTTGATAAGGCAAGACTCCAGCAGCGTGAAGCAAGAGTGAAGTGGTACTGTTATTCAAAGAAAGGTTAAATTTTCTTGGAAAACTGGACCCATATCCGTCTTGAATCATTTAATACATAAGCGGTTCTAAAGAGTTTCCACTAATATGAGTGTCCAAATCCAGATAAGTAAGACGAATTCGAAGGCGGACAGAGTGACGGGAGGATGTCATACGCCAAAATTTTTCACCATCGCTTTGGAAGAAGTTGGAGTGGATTATATCGTAATCAGTAGAAAAAATCTTTAGAAAGAAAAAAGATAATTTAGGACAAATATAAAATAAGCAAAGTATACACTACTTAATCATTAAAATAAAATAACATTAAAAAACACACAAAAATAATGAAAAGAATAACAAAAAAAAGAGATTTGATAAGCAATGACAGCAATCGTGTCCTAAGTAGGTGTACCATCAAGCTAGCACCTGATGGAAAGTGACTATCTTAGCCCATGGACATCTACAACATCTGGGGTTTTGCAGGTGCTTTTCCGGTCATCAATAAATGTGTATACTCTTTTCTTGAAGGTTCCTAAGTAAAGTAAAAAACGCCGGCGAAAGCTGTTTCTCAGAGTGGTTGTGCGAGGCAGAAAATGCCTTAAAAACCGTGCTGTTGTGGATTTTCGGACATCTAGGTGGTACAAATGAAACTTAGAATTTTGACGCGATGATTGATTCTGCGTCTGTTCAAATGGAAAAACTACGGGAAGTACAAAAAGCTATGCGCACAGCATAGCGTCCTGCTAAAGGCTCAGCATTTTAGATGCCAATATGGCTTTACTTTCCAATTGACCGCGGAACTGAACGAGGTACGAAACATCAAGTATTCCTAAATTAGTTGTGACAGCAATTGACATGTTCTTAAATCGTGGAGATACGACAAATGGTGACTTTTTATCGGTTAACGCGCGTTTTATAAAACAGTCGTTACTCGTATCATGGCCGTAACCATGAAATCATTTCTTTACTCGACTCGAGTTTTTTTTTTTAGTAAGGGTATTATAAAAAAATATATAATACATAATTTTACATAAATACAATTTAAATTCAAAGACAATTGACGACGAAGATAATGAGTTCGTCTCGGTAAATTCTCTTTAAAGCTTAATATCGTAAGCTGTCTCGTCGTCGTCGTTGTGGCTGTTCAGTGCTGTTTCTCAAAAATGTTTTCAGCCTCATCAACGAGGTAAAGTATGCTCTAATGTTAAGACAAACTTGTAAGTCATTAGTTGCATCATTACGTTACAGTTGTCTAGATCTTTAGTGGTAGTGGCTTAGTGGGCCCTTGCGCAGTAACTATTTTTGACCACTCCGCTTGCCATACTATAAACCACAATACAAAATTTATAGCTATAAAAGTAGACTGCGCTATGCAGGTCACAAGTGCTGCCTCTAAACTTCTATGGCATTTACAAAAATTGATTATTATTGAAAAAAAGAACATCAATCAAATTGTTGGCTTTGTTTATATTGATGAGAAAAGGCGAGGCGAAAAGAAAATGGCGGGATTTGAACCCCCAAAACGCCCCCATGCCTACGTCGTATATATGGTATTTCAACTAAAAACACTGACAAGACCAACACAAACTATCAATCATTTATCGTTTTTGTGACTGGACCAGATTCATCAGGACAATACAGGACAGTAATTTCAGTAGTTCGGGATGGCAAAATAAAATTATGTTTTACAATGATGCTCCAATCTCTCTATATATCTTTTCAATCCCCCACAATCATCCAATTGTTTTCCTTATGACAGCTCAATCATTTTTAAAATAAGAAATAGTGTTACATGCCAGTATTAAATGTTATGCCATAAAATAATATTAACTAAAGTTGTGCAAATTATTGATAAATTAATTACAATAATAATTGTATATATTTATAATATGTGATATTATTAATGATATAATTAATTATAATATCCTATGACGTAGCACCGTGTGGAGGCTAGGGCTAGTCTCGTAACATTAAGTTAATGAAAAAAATATTAATACCACTATCATAAATCACTTGGTTGTATGCCAATAATATGCTCTTTAGGAAATGAAAATTTCAAAAAATCGTTTTGTAAGCAGGTAATAAATATTTGCAAATATTCAATAAAAATATTAATTTCTAAGTGGATTTAAAAAAAAAACATACAGCGCCATACTTATTGGCAAAACTAATATTACCTTTTTTTTAATTATGGTAATATCTTAATTTTCAGTGTAATTAATAAAAATAAGTTTATTCTTATTAGCTCTGCTTCAAAAATAAATAAAAAATGTTATTAAATAATACTGAACCGAAGATCACGTTTTATTCTCCTACATAATTTTAGAAAAATTTAAATATGACAACATTTTTTTAATCTCATTACGAATTCACTCTCTTTATTTATTATTTACATACACTGTGGATTTTATCGCCTTTGACAATAATGTTGAGTTTTATACAGTAAACGCTGTATAGCGATTGTTACGTAGGGTTGTGTTCACATTTAATCTGAATAAGATTTTATTTCATTACGTTAAATAAATAGAAATTTTCAATAATAATGACCTTTTTGACGTTTGATATTTATACTAGTGAAATATAAATGACTTGCGAGCAGTGAACACAGATAATTATTATATGTATCTAAACCGGATATAATAACTATGGATTTTGATTTAATTTAATGAATTACTTATGGTGGATTGTTTTAATTTGCATCTTAGTGAAATAATATATGACGTATTAGGATAAAATTTAATATTTAAAATGTGTGTACCAAAGAGTAGAAAAGTTCAATATTTGGCGGGTATTTGTGGTAAGTTTTATTATTATTATTTAAAAAAATATTGTTAATAACAGGAACTATATTTTAAGTAGAAATGAGGCTAATCATTGAAACTAGAATTTATTGAAATCTAGGATTACATGATATTTTTTTCGGCAGTTTCCTTCGCATTTACGTTTACCGGAGCCGTAATATCATGGCCTTCTCCAGCTATACCGAAGTTTATCTATGGTGAAACAGGCGTAGAAATTACCGATGTGAGTGTGTTGTTATATTATATTTACTTTAATTTTAATTATTGAACAATGTACAGTGTTCAATTTTTTTTTTCAAGAATTTCTATAATTAGTATGTGAATCAAAATTTGGTAGATATATTATTGTGTAGCTTGTCTACGAAAACTTAGGTTCTCTATCGTGATACGAAACTAGGTAAAATATTTAGGGAGCGATTTTTCTTTCGCTTGATATATTTCCAAAATATGCCTATCATCAAGACATATATAATGCCTTATAATACATATAAAATCTTGCGTTTTTGAAGCATTCTAGTATGCTATCTCGAAACTTGGAGCGAGCTTAATTGCTTAAAAGATTTAGTTTACATGGGTGATTGTTTTTTTTACAAAACTTTTAACTAATGTTGTCTAGACTTTTTTTAGCGGCGACAGTGAGAAGAGCATGACCAACGCATAGTATATAAATTGTCGTTTCAGTTATCATTTGGTAAAAACTCATGGACCACCTGTTTTCGATTTTAAAAATAAATTCGTTTGTGGAGAAGCAACTACAATTTCTACATTTGCAATAAACATTTGCCATCAAAGTCGATAAAATAAATATTAATAAAAAAATATATTGGGCAGTACCTTGTTGGACTTGACGATGAATTAAGTACCTCATCGTGAAACGTATTCATGTTTATATGGTATATGTTTATATGGTTTATATGGCTGTAAAACAATCCCACGTTGTTATCCAGCTCCATAAACATGAATATCCATTTTTTAATAAAGGAGATTAATAAAGAAAGGCCATGCAACGGTAACACAATATTCGTAATCATGGAGGAAAGTACTTTTTTCTAGAGATGAATTCCGACGAATGACATTTTTTAATTAATTTACAAATTTGATTTCTATTCTTGGAATCAAACAAAACTTGTTTTCAATAACATATTTTGTTTGGAGACGGGGACGGAGACGGAGAGAATGTCTAAATTTTTGGGAATATATTCGATACACAGGTGTAAAAGTAGTTTGGGCTTTACATTTATCCTCACGACTGGGTATGGCGACGAAAGAATGAGGACTTGAACCAGCTCTCATCTCAGGTTGGGGTAACCTGAGATTTTTATGCGCAAATTTGGCAAGTACAAAGGTGAAGCTGCCTATGTGTGCCTAAGAGCAGGATTGCTTGTTGTATTATTTGTATAAACTGCAGTAGGCAAATATGCAACAATCTGTTAAAGATGATAACGCTGATTTGAAAATCGAAGAATCATCTTATGTAGTTAAATAATCATAACGACTCAAAGGGTATATATACCTGTCTGGAATATTCAAACAAACGGCTATAAAAACGAAGAAATATGTAAATGTTTCAGACTGTCAAATGTTTGAAATAGAAATTTTAATCACCCAATTTAATGCGAATAATAACAAGACTTCCATAAAATGTGCGGCGGTTGTAACAGCTAGTTTCTATATCAATTCTTATCAATCGTCTTTTGTCAAATACAACAACGCTGTCCTCTTATAGAGGCGCAGTGCACTGACCCAACATAACACGTCTTTATAGTTCTAACATAAATATCAACAATATTTAGTAGCGACAAGTTTTACGGTGTTATTAAAATATTTAATATTTTAATTAAGGATGATATTGACGTTAAAGTTTAGATAACTTCCGAGTTTAATAAACGATTTTTTGATAATTGTCAAATAAATATCAGCTAGATAGAAATATAAACGAGAAAAGTCTGTTCGTTATAACTGAATGGATTTTGTAACAAAAACTTATTATCAATTTGTAATATATTTTTCGGTGATTTCTTTATAAAAGCATATTTTCATGTTTGCAAATGGTCATGGTTCCGCGGTCTTGACTTGCATATATTATTTGCTTTATCCTTGCACGTTGATAAAAATCTACACGGGTTTATCAATACACTATTCATCTTATTCCTGCTGTATTAAATTTTCATAAAGTTTTCGAACGTATTGTCACTTCTTGAACTTCCTTGAGCTTAGAGTTTATCTTACCAGAAATAATTAATTATTATTTCTCAGTATAGGGCTTCTAATAAAGCTACCATCCTTCGAAGTTGCTATTTTTTGTGACGTTCTTTTAGACTCCAGTCTAATTTACAGGAGGTCGGTAACACTTAAGATTACGAAAAACCATAGACTTATACCGTAGGCTTTTTAACGCTAGGCTGATAGACGTTACATGTTTGAGAAACTTGATTGGAAATATGACCAGTATTAAAAGTTACAGCTTGCGCGACTTCAGCAATGCAAAATTCAAGCATTGTTACAAAATACGCCATATTTTTTTGTTATAAAAATATAAATTTTACTAAAATGAACAATAATAAATTGATTAGCTTTCTTGTGATACGCATTAAGGTCGGTTTTCATCCATCACATATGTTTTTTTTTTAAATTATAACATAGATATGGATCTATTCATTAACGAAGATGCGCTACGTGTGCAGAACGTGGGGGAGGTGATTTTTTCTTTTTAAATAAACTTAACAAATATAATTACATTTGTCGTCTCACGCACACTAAGACATCTTGTAAGCACGAGCGTCACACATTCATACTAATGCACGCGAATTTAACGTTTAAGAATAGATCTCATCATCATCCTCCTGCCCTTATCCCAATTTTACTTGGGGTCGGAGCAGCATGTCTTCTTCTTCCATACTTCCATACGTTTAAGAATAGATCTATAGACGAAAAATGAACAAATGACACTCGAAAATTAAAATCAATCAAGTAATTAAAATCTTTCTTGTTTCAAATAAAAAAGTACACTTAAATACCGAAACATTAAATTGGCTTATTTTATATACATGTTATGTGCATGAGTGTTTTAATTATATAAATAAATAATAATATTTGTAATAGGATGTCTGGCTTATTATTGAATAAACTTGCAAACTCTATTGTTTACAAAACAAACAAATAGTGATTTTTACAATCAGCCAGCAGTTTAAATCGCCAATGGGCAAATGAAGTATCGTATGTTTTAATTTGTCTAGGAACAAAGTTCCTGGGTAGTATCTTTGGCTGCACTCGGTGCGTTACCAGGATGTTATCTCGGCAAGGAGTTGAGCGACAGAACGGGTCGACGCCTTACCGTTCTAAGTGCGCCGCTTCCGGGATTTTTGGGTGCTGTATGTCCTAAATTTATTTCTTTCAATAACAATGTTGGGTTAATGTAGAATAATTTCTTATTTATTTCATAAGATACATTGTAGTATTCTAAATTTGAAATTTAATGATTTGAAATTATAGTCTTTTAAACTATGATACTGTATTGTATAGTTTTATTTATATCGATAAAAGTAATATTTTGATATAACTTAATAAGTTTGTGCGTTGCTATTGACAGTGTAAAGAATTCCTTACGATGTCTTTAGTCAGAAGAAATAAATTGATTACACCAGTATTCAGAAAAATATAGTAACAGCCTAAGGTCTCCTCTCCTTTGAAAAGCGTTTAGAGCTTATTACACCGCGCTGTTCCAAAGCGTGTTGGCCGATAGATAAACAAGTTTCCTTCCGACGGTTTTCTTCATGCTGAGCATAGGTGGTTGTCGCCCGTCCTTGAATTCGCAATCTTAGGTTAAGATTCACGTATCTTAATTACTGGATCATGTCTGTATATACCAATATATATGTATTAAGTATAGTAACGAAATTAGTAATTATTTCTATAACTTTTATTAATTATTAATATTTTTTTAGCTTATCATTTTGTATACAAAGAGTCCGATATTGATGTGCTTGGCGAGAGTCCTAATGGGCATAGCAAATGGAATAACAGCTGTTGTAAGTATCGACTTAGTGTTTGGTACGAGTTGCGATATTTGAAAATCACTAGTCATATCGGGCCAATATAAAAATTATTGGATTTTTCAGTTGATAAATTCGCAGTAGAATTTCGAAGTCTTTGAGTTGGTAGTGCTTACAGTTCCGTGTTTGAATTATAAAGACGTACGTTCTGTATTTGAATAGTAGTTCTTTCATTAAATGCATTCAAATTAAAAAATATATATATTAAAATTCGATTTAATTCGTCATACCGTTTGCTACATCCTCATCGGAAGGCACCGAATAAAATTTAATAAATATATGAAGATTCTAATGACATACAATTCTACTATCCGTAGGCAAAACTAATAGTTTTAAATATCATTTTACTCTGCAGGTTACAATGATATATCTCACCGAGATAGCTGATAAAGAGATACGTGGCGCTCTAGGAATGTTAGTCCAAGTAATGAATAACTTGGGCAGTCTAGTCGTATACAGCGCGGGCCCGCACGTTAGTTACACGGTTCTAAACTTGATCGTTCTTACGTTTTCATTTTTTTATGCGATCATATGCTTGTGGGTACCGGAGTCGCCGTACTATTACTTGGCGAATGGGAGACTGGCTGAGGCAAAGAAGGAATTTATGATACTAAAGGGCACTAAAGATGAAACGGTACGTATATTTGCTGTTAATATAAAAAAACCCTATTCTCACATTACAGGAGCGTTTTTTTTTATTATGTAGACAGGCAGGGAAAATGGGACATAGACGTTGGCGCTGTAAGAAACATTGACCATTCCTTACATCGCCAATGCACCAACAAACTTGGGAATTGAGATATTGTGTCGATTTATGGCCGGCTAGCGATGTAAAAAGTCGCAGGATCGATCCTGATCCCTTGGGTTATTGTCGTCCCTAATCCTAACACAAGCTTTAAGCTCGTATTGAGTGTTAAATAAGAATTAAAATTTAATACTTACTTGTAATGGTTTATTGATAAAAAAAATAAAAAATATAATTGTACCTGGTGTTACATTGACTAACTCTCCCTTCAAACCGGAACACAATAATGCTAAGTATTGCTCTTTGGCAATAGAATATCTGATGAGTGGGTAGTACCTAGCCGGAAGGGCTGCAACTGAATATTACCACCAAGTGGTAATATTCAGTTGCAGCCTTTCCATATATTCCAATCTTTCCCTAAAGTGGAGACGTTATTACCTAGCAATAGAATATACCTATTCGTGCTGTTACTTTATTAATAAAAAACCTTATTATTATTATAGTACTAAAGTGGAACAAGCTGTTGTTGTTGTTTACTGTATATAATATTAATATTTTTTATGATATGTAGAATTATAACATTTGTTTATCGTTTGGCAAATATCTTTCATCGATTTGTAAATTCTCAGATTTGAGAAAAATCTGTGAATGAAACTCAGCCGAGTTACATAGTTTCCATGTGACGTGGTTTTGTTTGCAATTTATTTTTATTGTTGTTTTCGTAACGGTCATGATTAAACCGTTTCGTTTCCAAAGTGTGACAGTTACTAGAAAATTTACAATTAGAGATATTGCATATTAATTATAGAGCAAAGTTTAATTGAGGTCAATGTTCCTTCTTAGATAAAATCACTGATCCAAAATAAATAAATACAAATAAATTCAATTCTATTCAAATTATATACAGTATTCATATATTTATATACTAATATTATAAATGCGAAAGTAACTCTATCTGTCGGTTTGTTGCTTTTTTACGGTGAAACTATTGAACCGAATTTGATTTTGTTATTAAGCAAGCTTGTAAGTTTTTTATGCCCAACATCTTAAACGCAATCAAAGCCGCAATCGAACCAAACATATTTCCAGTGATTATAATTTTTGTTTCGAGTCACGTAGAATTTCCAATAATCATTCTGGAATACAAAGAAATCCTTTTAAATGTTTGCATATGTTTTTATTAAGTAAAGTGTAGTAACAGCTTCTATACATACTGCTATATATAAGGATAAGAAAACTAATATATGTATCTATGTTTATTTTCAGTGGGTCAACGAACAGATTGACGTGATGCGCGCGCACGTGCAGGGGAATATGGAAAATAAAACAACGATAAAGGAACTAACGAAAATGAAATATAGACGGACTATTTATATAATAGCAGGTTAGTAAGATATATATGTACATACCAGTCCGTAGTATAGGTCCCGAGCTTGGACAAGATACATTTGAACAATCATACGTTTCAAAAGCGGACTTCACAACACATTTACTCAACCTTTCAAACATCAACCAGATATATATAGAACCTTTGGCCTAAGCAGATGTTCACGATGATACTTGGTGGTAGGGCTTTGTGCAAGCCCGTCTGGGTAGGTACAACCCACTCATCAGATATTCTTCTGCCAAACCCAGTATTGTTGTGCTTCGGTTTGAAGGTTAAGTGAGCCTGCGTACAGGCACAAGGGACATAACATCTTAATTTCCAAGGTTGGTGACGTATTGGCGATGTAAGGAATGGTTAATATTTCTCACAGCGCTGTTGTCTATGGGCGGCGGTGAACACTACCATCAGGTGGCCCATTTGATCGTCCGCCAACTTATAACATAAAAAAACAAAGATTAATAGATTAAAGCAAAAAAAAAAAACATTAAAAAATCAGTGTACTTACATGTATATGATACTTACTATAATTGTCAAAATTGAAAGGGGTTAAATGTATAGTAAAAAGTAGCGCTACCAATAGCTTGTAAATATCCCACTGCTGGACTAAATATTCCCCTCCGTTTTAAAAAATTAACTAAAAAGAATCCGAGACGGCTTCAACTAGAACATTTCCATTACGGCAACACGATGCTACAATGCTGGTTGGAGAATTCAAATAACACGTGGTGGTTGGATTCTAAGACTTACGAAATACATAGGGTGTGCACTTTGCAATCATAGACAAATTTGTGTCCGTCTAATTAGTTTTTATTCAAAGTTAATTTGGAAATCTGGCGAATTGCCCGACCAATGGTCAGTGATTATAATTACCTAATGCTCAGAGATAAGAAAACTGTAAGAAATTTTTACCCCCACTTACATCGCCAATGTTCCACGAATGGCACCAAGCTTGGAGACTCGGATGTTACGTCACTTGTGTTTCTAGTTGCTCTTGCTTATTCGCCTTTCACCGTTTCCCAAACAAGTAGTATTCATCGATCGAAATTAGGCATATTAAAATACCATACAAGATTTACATATAAATTTTATCTCACTCATAAACGGGAAACCCTGGTAATAATTATAACAAGGTTGATAAACATTATCACCGCAACGTTTGCTTAGCTTGTTTCAGACTATTTGCAATAAATATTTGATTCAAATAATCTTTAGTAGGTACATATAAAAATGATAGAAATAAACTCTCGAAGGTTATAGTCTTAGCGGTCGCACTAGCATTGTATTTCGTATATGACTATGAGATTAACTTATAATTTAAATAAATAAAAATCTCAACGCTTAGAGAAGTATATTAAAATAAAATTTGAAATTGAAAAATATTAAATGTTTATATATGTCACTGCATGTAATGATGTATGATAAGAAAAAAGTATTCTTTCTTTTCCTTGTATTTTTCCGTCGTATTTATTATAAGATTGCAAATTTCTATGAATAGGGTACAATCAGAAGACGTAAAGGTTTTTCTTTACAGACAAAAATACAGAGATAAGTTGTTTTGGCTTTTATAAATATGTAATGTATTGCGAGAGCCGAGATGGCCCAGTGGTTAGAACGCGTGCATCTTAACCGATGATTTCGTGTCAACCCCAGGCAGGAACCACTGAATTTTCATGTGTTTAATTTGTGTTTATAATTCTTCTCGTGCTCGGCGGTGAAGGAAAACATCGTGAGGAAATCTGCATGTGTCTAATTTCAACGAAATTCTACGACATGTGTATTTCACCAACCCGCATTGGAGCAGCGTGGTGGAATATGCTCCAAACCTTCTCTCAAAGGAAGAGGCCTTAGTCCAGCAGTGGGAAATTTACAGGTTGCTAATGTAATGTAATGTAATGTAAAATGTATTGCGATCTACGTTGTTACGTCACGTAAATATCCCACTGTAAAACCTCATTTCCTGTTGTGTAAGAAAGGAAATGAGTATTGGAGAAGAAAATGAAGCTGACCTGGCTGGACATAACATAGTGTGTATGTCAAAATTGATTCCAATAAGTGCAGGTACCACACAAGGTGAACGATACGTGCAAATGTAACACGCAAAAATTATAGGTCACATTTGAAGTCACATCTTCGAGTTTAGATCAATCTATTCTATTCATTGAGCTATCTGAGTTCGCATGGCATTCATCCGTTGCGTGATATTTATGACCAGACAATTCAAATGTACTATTTTGTTACTATCTTATCTCACGCAGTTATAATTAAACATCAGGCGATGAAAATTGTTTGTGTGTGCGGCTCTTGTGTTCCGTTGTCAACTGAAAAATCTTTCAGATTTCATCACCAACTTCTTTTCATCCTCTTTTGTATATACTCGGGTCTATTAAGGTAGATAATTATATATTGAATGAATATATTTGGAAATTATAACTAAAACTCTCGTTGTAAATAATTTCGAAACAAATTTAGCGTTATGAATTATTGCTATTAGGGTTATAATTGATTATTGATTTTTTTTTCTCAATTAAGATGAATCTTTCCTAGTAACAGTTATTTAATTATATTACAATTGACAATTATATTAAAAATATCAATTTTATCGGCATTTTTTTCATGTAAAATTTAAGGTACCGGCTACACAAATATATTTATTTCGACGATCAAATGAGGTTTTATGTTATTGGGTCATTTCAGGTAAATAAAATGATACATCCTAATACCTACGAAATATTAATTTGAATGGAAATGTTCCCTTTTTATTACATTACAAATCATAGCAGAACCCTTAGTACGTTTTGACCCATATCTGGCAAAGGGTCATTTGTGCCTTAGCAAAACTTTCCGTTCTGGGAAGTACAATATTATTCTAGTTGTAGGTATATAACAATATATACGAAATTAGTAAATTCGGTCCAAAAAACAATCTGGATCTACTTAGTACTGTTTATATTTTAGTTGCAAATGTTGTGTTAATAAAATGATCATTAATATTGTCTTAAAATTGTCTTAAAGTATATAGTTATAGTACTTATTTTTATATAGTTTTATTAATCAATGTTATTCTTTAAACTGGTATTCAAGTTTTTTTGTATGTTTGTTGGAGTTGTTTATTGTTAATATATACATATATATTAATTAGGTTTTGTGTGTATGTAAATGTGTGGTACTGTGGAATTGCAAAATAATTTCCCTAAAAAATATTTACAGGACTCAAAGTTCTACAATATATGACTGGTAGTTTGGCGATACAGTCGTATGTCGAAATCATATTCAGACACAACACTAGCATTTCGGGGCCTTTAGTCAGCATATTATATGGATTTGTGCAACTGGGAGCAGGTAATATAATTTTTAAATTAATTATCTATCATAAACAAACATACATAAAAATAATTTAAACATAGGCCTGAAAGGAATGGCACGTATGTAGTACTGGATATTATTGTGTATGACATCATTACAAAGGCAGTCCATGAAATTACAAGTGTTGCCATTTTCAAATAGTAAATTACTTATTTTATGTATATTGTGCATCTATGAAAAGGGTATTCCTTGTTGTTATTCTTAGATTGAATCGTTATAAATTGTTGTTTTAGTACCTACTAAATATTATTATTATTTAATATCGTTCGAAGTCCATTAATCTGTGATAAGATTACAATCATTCGTAACGCATGTTTGAAAATCTTTTTAGATGTAATAGCAACAATTTTATTTTTTATCTCTAAAAGGGTTTAAGATAATTATTTTTATAGAACTTTGAACTCGTCTGGACTGACTTTATAATATATAGCAATATATAAAAACTACAATAAAATGTTTAATCATATTAAGTATGAAATACACTCACATTTCGCATTTAACCTATACATATAAAAAAAATTACAGGCATTCGTTATTTAAATAATATTATAATCCGTATATATTATGTAATAAATAATAAGCTCCGACTGGCAAATAGGTCGCCTAATGGTATTTGGTCACTATCGTCCATAGACATTGGCAATGTAAGTAATATTTAGATACACATTCCTAATACACAACCAACTTTTGGAACTAAGATGTCATCTCCCTAATGCCTTCATTACACTGGTTCACTCAATCAAACCGGAAAACAAATGTAAGTATTGCTGTTTAGCGGTGAAATATATGATATTATCTACCCAGACTGACTTGCACGAAGCTAAACCACCAAGTATATGTGAACAGAATAGTAATAAATATATATTCTATTTTGTTACAGGTATAGCGGCAACATTTTTGTGCAGATTTTACGGTAGGAGAATTCTCTTATTCATCTCAACACTAGGAGTCGCCGTTTCTTTGACGCTCGTCGGCATATATTTTTTCTTACTCACTTCGCTCGACGTGAGCTCTCACATATTGTCGTCCTTGTGGCTATTACCTATTATTGGAGTATTAAGTTTTAATGTTTTATACGCCGTCGGTTTAGGTAATATACCATATATATTGCAAGCCGAGTTATTCCCCATAAATGTCAAAACGTTAGCATCAAGTCTGGCCACGATGATGGCTTGTATCTTAAATTTTATTGTTACAAAATTATATCAGAGTGTTAAAGATACGTTCGGTATTTATACTGTGTTTTGGTTGTTCGCAAGCATCGCCTATATAGGTGTGTTTTTCACATATTTCTTTGTACCTGAAACGAAGGGTAAGACTTTGGAGGAGGTTCAAGATAATATACAAAATCATGAAGTCGAAAGACTCAATAAATTATAAAAAAAAGGTAAAATTAAGTTCATTAATAATTGTCGATAACTCGGTTTAAACTTTGCGGGCACACTCCACTACAGTTTAATGATCGAAATGACAAAAATTTAAAGTTATTTAGAAAACTATCCCAGTGTGAATGCGTTCACTATCCATAAATGGTCTATGGTACTAACCGATATATATCGACCCACGGTAATGAACTTTTAAGTTTTAAATTGTCACTTTATTGAAAATATTGACTATAAAATAAGTATATTTTACAAAAAGGTTGTGTTCATATAATATAGAAATAAGGTTGGTGAATGCTATAAATTAATCCGATATGTACTTTTGTACTTATATATCTCATAGCTTATGATTTAGGCTTACGTTAAAATTTTACATTTAATGTTAAATGAGTGTTGACACATTTTAAGTAGGTTTCTACAAGTATTTTGTGTTTACTATTTATCTACTCGTTTTACTATAAATGGATTAACAACTTTCAAAGTGATCATAATTAAACACACGAGACGACTTCACACAGTAAAATAGTTATTCGTGTCTCGTATATTGTGTCAACGCATTTGTACATTACATTTATATAAATACCGCTGTGTGCCTAATATACCGTTTTGATAAGCATTATAAATGAATGCTTTTTAATAATATTTTTTACTATAAAAATGTTATAAAGTTTTTGTTTGTTTGTTTTCTATAACGAAATAACTGTTTAACCGATTGGCATATATAAATTTTAAGTCAGAACTTCAGGCTAATGTTAGAAAATATAGATTAATAGTAAGCTCTATAAATATCGATTAAATTGTATCAATATCTTGGTAAAATGTTTTATGGCAAATGCGAGTTTACAAACGACACACAAGGTTTGGTATGAGTATTTTGTCCTGAGATATCAAATATGTTTACCGAAAAGTTCGTGAGAGCATATCGCTACTAATAAAGGATTTTTTTTACTTTAACAGAAGAGGAAAAAGCTGTTAGGTTAGGTTTAACCTATTTTTCATCTGACATATCTATACTTAGTAAAATATGAAATTGTATTGTTATGAAGCGTCAGTAAAATTTGTACGATATACAATTATATAATATTATATTGTCATTAAAGAAAGGCATAAGTCAGTAGGTAGATTTTTGAAATTTATAGGCCGGTTTTGTAGTGAATTAGTAGGAAGCAACTTGGTTTTATAGTATATCTTTATGTATGTAATATATTTTGAAAAACCGGTGAAACTTTAATTGTACCTGGGTAAAGGGTGTGGTATTATTAATTACAAAAAACAGTCATTTTATTTTTATACTCAATTATTTATGAAAGTGTAACTTGCCAAATACAGATCCTGTAATGATTTGAGTATATAAGTTATTTAATTAGATATATATTATTACAAAATGTTTTTATAGAAATTTATAAGAAATAATGTGATTGATTATCTTAATTTAAAATTATAATAATCCGACCTCGTTTTAAGCATCAATAATACCAAAATATAAATAATTGTGGTTTGTACAAATAGTTCTTTAAATATTTTATACAGTTATATTGTTATTTTTGTATGTTGAATTTGTTAAATAAAACACATTATGTGACCAAAAGATTGTATTTTCTGAATAAAAATATGTAATACATACTGGTTACTGATGAAGGGCTACAGAAGTTGAAGTTGTACCAATATAGAGTACTAAATCCTCTTGTTGTTCCCGTAAGAGTACAGCGGCGCGAAAGGCGTGTCCGCGGGTTCATCTCCACTCTCTTCGGAACCGTCCGACTCGAATGTATTATCCGGAATGTCGTACAGACGAATCAAAGGCTTGTTCGGATCTTTCATGATCAAGTATTTACCTGAAATCATTGTGAAAATACAGATTAGTGTTTAAATATTAAAGAACTGGAGTTTGTATGGTTAAACTATCTAATAATCTATATCAATCTTTTTAAAAGTGAAAGGAACATACTACAATTAATTTCCTACTGCTGGACTACCGCTGTTTTTTTGAGAAAAGCTCGGAGCCTTTATTACCATGCTGCTCCAATGCAGGTCATACATGTAGCAGATTTTTAATAGACATAGATGCAGGTTTCAAAAGCAATTTAAAAATCTCCTTTTTTTGAAGTTGGTTAAAATTTATTCTTAAATTCATCTAGTATAGCAAGCTTAAAAGAGAGCCTCAATATTATCTTCCAAAAATAAATATTTATAGCAAAACAAACTAGAATATGATGAAAAAAAAAAGAGTCCAAAACCTATGTGTAATTATTGTATTTTATGTAGTGAAATATGCTTTGAAAATGCAACGTGCACTCACCATCTTTCTGCTTCATGCAAATGTCGATGATACAACGAAGGATACCCCAGGCGTTATCCATGGAAAGGTTGATCTGTGCTGCGAATTCGTGCGGCTTGAACTGTTGCGTGCCAAGGATCACGTGACGGGAGTTGTCACGTACTTGCGCACGAGACACGTAACCGAACTTGATCTGGTCGGAGCCAGCCAGCAAAGCCTGAAATAAGTTAGTTCAGTATTATTATAAACATATAATGAATTAAAATAATTATTAAAAAAATATATTAATTTATCTAATAAAATATAATGTTAATCTTATGGGACCAAGCACAGTTTTCAAGCAGTACTATTAACATTTAAAATTCAGAAGAGTAAATTAAAGCAAACAAATCCTATATAATATTTTAAAAAAAAATCATTGCTTTATTGACAAAGAGATTACGGAAATCTTTATTTTAATGCATCTCTTTGCAAAGTTATATTTAGAAAGTTAGAGTTAGAGAGTTTGTCTGTTTGTTTGAGCACCTTAATCTCAGAATCGTTTAGTTCGATTTGTAAAAATATTTTTGCAATACATTACCCATATATTAAATGGTAGTGAGATGCTCGTTTAAATAACACCAGGATAGGACACACGGGGACGACCGCGCAATAATTATTTCGGCAGGTGAAAGCTCGAAGCAGCTAGTGATATGTATAATAATTTAAAGCATGATAGAAAAATGGGCATACCTGTACTGTCCATTTGGCAAGTTTGCATGAGTTATTCCTCAACTCATTGGCGAGCACGGCTCCGCGCTGGGTGTCGAGTTTCTGGCGCCACTCCACTCCATTGGCGAGCTTCGAGTCCCATTCGTTGAGTGCCTTGATACTGAGAAACTGTGTCTCGTTCTGCGGGCCTTGCATTACAGCGTCATGCTCGCAGCGCGCTACTAGCACCTATTAAATTATAAAAATATGTTATAATATTATTTATTTGCATTCTTCCTTTGCCATGGTAATAAAGCTAATAAATTATAAAATTCTATATATAGTAGAACCTCTATTGCCCGTACTAATTGGGACCGAGACTAGTTCGGATAATCGAAATGTGGGTACTTTGTGACAAGATCTAACAAAAACCTTTTCACATAAAAACAGTACAAGCTATTAAAATTTGACATATATATTAAAATATAAAACACCTAAAGAAGTCAAAAGCTATTTACTTTTTTTATTTTTTTTTACAGTTGTAATGGAATAGGCGTATAAGTTTTTATATTATTTTTTTACAAAATGGTCAATTCTTAATTGATGAACAGCTGCAACATTCGGTTAAACTAAGTCTGTGTTTGGATAATCAAGGTTCTACTGTACGTAATTAAGTTTAATTTTATAGTAATATTATAATTGTCACAATATTACCACAGCGCAAAGAAAAATGACTAAGTCTCGCGAAATGTCACTTTCGTCATTGGCGCAGGGTTGTAACACTTATTTATAATTTTAAAATAAACTTTAATTTTTCGCCTATATTTCATTCTTTCAAGACAATGACCGTCTTAATGTTAACCGTAATTCATAATATTTATACTTTTAAATAAATCATACTTACAACACCATTATTGAGGTTCCACTTGCGGTAACGGTATCCAACCGATGCCACCTCTCCTTCTTCCTCCTCAGAAACAAATGGGTTAGCTTCTGGGAACTTATACTTGGGCTCATTTGGACCTGACTTCAATACCTATGAGTGCAAAAAAAGAAGATTATATTAATTTGCATTATAGTTCCTTAGTTAACTGCTATATTAAGTAATAATGAAGTAGAACCCTCATGATCTTATAAATTTTCTTATGAATAAAATTTTATCACCTGCTGGCTGAAGTTATGATTGATGAAGGTTGCTTCCAATGCGAGGTTGCGCGGAGAGTTGATTGAGTTTCCATCATCAGCTGGAGGCTCCACCGAAGTTTCATTAACAGTCAGTAAGTCAAACTCGGTGTTGTCACGCTTGTCCAGAAACAGCTTGTCACCTATAAATTTATATATTGTTATTGTGACTAAAATCTGTTTTTGAAAATTTTGAATCTTATAAGACTATTTATTTTTAATTTGCAAGCATCACAAATTTTCATAGCCGCAATGTTTCACCTGCAAATTTTCAGAGTAAAAGCTAGAGATAAGAGAAATAATATCATATATTTCAGTTTCTGTCAAAATTAAATTACATTCAACATGTTACTCACCAATTTTTTCAATCACTATGTCCCATGAATAGTTAGAGCGAGTGCAGCACATAATAGTGGCCAAAATGGCATCTGTAGCATATACAGTGCCAGTAGTCTTACTTAGGCGACGTATTACGGGATCATCCGTGGTTGTGACCTATTAAAAATATAATTCTTTAACTCTATTGCTGACCTTATCTTACATATGTCATAAACATCAATTCTTATTTTTACTCTATTCCTAGGCTTGGGTATACCTAATATAACCACTTATTCATAGAATGTAATTATTTTAACCTATCTTATTTAATTATAAAAATACTTACGGTATGGAAGATACGGTCAATACGCTGCAGAGGCTTCTCATGCTTCACATTGACACGATCATAGCCCTTGTCATAATATTCCAAGGTGCCGCTGCACACAATATCCTCACCTGAACAAAAATTTGTTTAATAGTACTATTATTTTATCAAATATTTAATTCTACTTGAATTTCCTTAAAAACATTTAATTTGTACTGAATGAATAAATCCAGTATAAGGTCTCATTAGGAAGATACAATGATATTTATTTTTTTTTGGAACATAATATAACTTTTTTTTTTTAATAATCTTTTATAGTATATAGAATTGAAAAGTAATACCTTCTTTAATTCCAGGCAGAGATAGCTTAGCCAGGCGTGGGAAGTCCATATCTTCAATTGTGACCCAGGTTGGTCTTACAGTAACAGAAGCATCACGAATTTTCATAGGAGCTCCTCTTGGGCCCCATCTCTTACCGAGTTTGCGGTCTCGTTGCTACAGTAAACGGTTTCAATGTATTATAAACAAAACTCATTTAAAACATCTCTGGTTGTTATGGTTGTGACATAAAATATTACCTTATTCAGGGTAGTCATGCCACCAGGAGTACGAGCGCCTCTCGCACCACGGCTGCGTTGTCCACGAGCGCGGCCGCGTTGGTATGGCGGCTTTTGCTCTCTTGTCGAGTCCACCAGATGGAACGTACTTTCGTCTTCATCGTGGAAGTATGCGTATGACGAACCAGCACCAAATTGAGACGCATACTTATCTAAAATAGATTGGAAATTAATTGATATTTATACATAAAACAATCGGAGTTTGTTAATAAATTTGAGCGTTCTGAAAACTAATCATAACCTCAAACAGTTTTTACATTTTTATCTACTTTATATTACATGTACAAGCTTTCAGTTCTTACTCTGATACTTTTTGTCTTGCACGACAGTCCAATCACTAATCTTTCCCAAGCGGTCGCCTTTGCTAAATGGCTGGTAGGGCATGTCCCTAAACTGTTCCGGCATTTCGCAGGGCCCCCATCCTGTCGGATTATCCTGAATAATCGGAGCCACGAATCGTATCGGCTCTTCGGCCGGTAAAACGTGTTCTGACATCACTTCAATGTAGCTCGTTACCTATTTTATACTGCACTACTTAAAACAAAATTTCAGCATGCCACACGACACTTTCCGCTGTGTCCTTTCAAGTCTCAGTGACAGTTGTCAACTACAATAGTTATTAGGCAATAAGTATGCACAGAGTACATAAACACTACGTTTTAGGTATCTATGGTAAAAAATAATTCTACCTGTCTCCTCAAGACACATTCAAAGTTATGTTAAAAATAGTATTTGGCGTAGGAATTTAGGAAATAATTATATTCAATAAATATTTGAAACAAATTTGTGTAACTATTGGTTTTACGAAAACGTAATACTTTTGTTATGACTTAATGTTTTTCCTAGTATGTATCTAATTAATATTGTAGATGTTGATATTTTATTTTTACTATCTTATTAATATTATAATTTTTTGAATACAAAAGACGTTTATTAAAACGAAACTGGATGAAATGCGGCACAATGATATTCTGGTATAGCACGTGGGTTATTTTTATCGTGGAAAATGTATGGTTCCCTTAGGATAGATTTATTTTCTGTTTTTCACAGAGCAAGGGATATGTTTCTTTTTTGCATAGTGATAGTTTGAATGTCAGAGAATAACATACGTTACTTTTTATTCCAAGAAAAATACAGGACTTATGGTAGAGCATAAAGAGTCAAAATTATGATCTATATCTGTAGTAGTCTATAGTCGTAGTAGTAGTAATCTGTAGTCTGAAACTACAGTATTTTAATAATTATTTCACCATCAGAAAGCTATGAGTATAATATTTAACATAGACATTTGTTTGATCCACATTAATATGATTTTAGACTGAAAAAGTCGTATTTGAGTAACAAAACAATAGAAAAAGAGCTATAGAACTGATTTATTACTAAATTGTTCGTTATATATATATATACGATGTATAATATGGGTTACTAAACATTCTTTATTAAATCTGAAACAAATTCCGCGGAACCATATATGTATCTTTTCATAAATAAGCCACTTTAACGAATTTTATGTCATATATAAGTTGAAAATAGCGAAAAAATCACAAATCAATATAGACTATATCGCAAAATCAGAAGTGGTTGCTGATTGATAATCATTTACTACTTCTTCTCAAAAGTAGCCATTTAAAAATTAAGTAATGATTAAAAAAGTTTTAATAATTATGGCAAGAATGATAATTCATCCCTATTAAAAATTAAAGATCTTCTGAGAATGAATACAATGGTGTAGCGCCTGTTTTATCCCATACCGTTGTTGTACCCTCACGTCTATGGATTAACCGAGCGCTACTCTATGAAATGTTATCGGTTATACTCTACACATAACACATAGAATCTACTATCATAAGTCATTCAAGAAAATGACGTGAGTATTCATATTAAATAAAAATAATATCTTATGACAGAAAATTTGCTTCGGTTCATTTTTGTAGCAGTAGGCTTTACTAGCTGAATTATTATTATATAGTTATAGGCAATTCCGACGAATTAAATTGTATCTCGGTTTTGTTTTTCAATAACATTTAAGGACTTATAACATACTTATTAATAATAATAAGCAACACCATGCCGCACCGGTATTTATTTTTATTAAAAGTACTTAAAAAGAAGATAGCATTTATTTTGACGAGGATTAATAATGAATTGAATCCAAAAGTTCCTGGTACTTTTTACAATACCTTTAATCAGCGATGCCTGCACCATATCGTTGCCCTTCTGTCTTGGATTTCTAATTCTTTTCTATTGGATATTAAAGCGATCCTATGCTCTAGCTGTTTGAGACAGCGATCTATGTCCAATTCAATTCGCTCTTTGCCAATCTCCCAGCACATCTAGTAGCTGTTGGCGAATGTCCGTACATCCGTACATATTCATTTTTCATTAATAATAATTATCACAATAATTATATTGATTAAAAACAAACGTTCCTAAAAGACCATCCCTCGTTCCGGTTAGAGGTTCCGTTCATGCACCTATCAGCCGGTACTTTGAAAATAAAGTACTTACAGTTATTTCTGGACCATAATCTTTTGGGAAATCATTTTTGAGGTCCTCAGGGACTAATAAATGAAACAATAAAGATATAGAATTTTTAAAATCCTATAGGAGCCTAGTAAATGATGTGTTTTCTTTAATCGAAGAAAACAATTATATCGGCTGCAACAACATTCCTATCAATTATTTTGTTCTTTATTGGTTTAAATTAATGAAACTTACTTAAATATTGTGTCATTACTTGGTCTACTAAATTGCTTATCTTTAGAAAGTTGACTATCGAAAAATCTAGCCTTTGATGAAACAAACCTTAAATTTACGTATGCCACGCGATTTGCTAATAGCACAGCAATATTGTGCACTAATATCAGTTCTTGTCTAATAATCTTATATTTATAATATAATAATATTCTACAAAACTAATTGTGTCCGCTTTAATTTTATTTCCAAAGTTGTGATAACGGTTTTGTCGCCTTGGAGCGAGAGTATGTGGCTAAGTTGCTACTCAACAGCTTTTATTTCTTTTGCGAATCCCATTACTTTTAAAACAATACCCAATCTAAGTATTTTTATTGCAATATATCAAACTAAAAAAAAGCGCAGCAAATATATCGAAATTTCAGGACTGCCCTTTCTTACTGCGTATGTGTTATTCAAACAAAGTATTTGCAAGTTTGTTTGCAGTTAGGTTTTGCAACAGTCATCGGTTACAATATTCTAAGAAATGAATAACTAACTCGTATATGTAATCATTATATTATTATCTTGTTATACTGTAATGTGATAACTACTGTTTAGAAAATTAGAATTTACATTCTTGCAAGTATTTACCATAAATAAATAATAATGTTTAATAAATGTGTGAAATAATGTTTATTATGTTCAATAATAAAGTTTTATCACATATACATAATTGGTATGAGAATAAAAACCAAAAATTAAAAATCAATTATCGAAAAAAAAAATTGTAATACGGGAACGGTAAATGGAAATTCTTGCCTACATTAATGTACAATTTATTTACGTCTAAGAAAGGAAATTATATTTAACTTAATCGGGAGAAAATATAAAATACAAGGAATGCAAGCGATCTAAAATTTGGATTTAATCATTACTTTGCCATACAATATAAATACGGGAAGAATACATGTCTATTTCCAAAATTACAATACTAACTTCACCGACGTTTAGTATACAATTTTAACCAAGGCTATTTTATTTATAGTATGGTGATTCAAGTTGCTCATTTATATTTAATTTTACAATTCAAATTACATATAGACATTGAGTTAAATAAGGAACTAGGGTATCTGGAGATTTTGAGGTACATACAAAATCCAATCTGCATAATACGAAACATTATAAAGCTTTGTTTACACATGCTATTAAAAAGCATACTCGCTAATCTGTGTAATAAATGCTAGCGATAAAGCACGCTGCCACTACTAACGATAAGCCAAAGAGTGTCGTATAACCACTTCGTTTTAACCACATCAAAAATAATCAGTGTATACTCCAGTATAGTAGTCTGAATCCATTCTGTTGCGTGAAAAACGTGCACGCGAATGACCTGTTACTGTTGTTATTATTTTATACGATTTATTATAATTTAGAGAAGTATTGTTATTTAATACGAATACGGAATATACAGTTTTGTGTTAAGGATTTTTGTGCTTGTTTTATCGCTTCAGACTGATAAATTTGTAAAAAATTATTGAATTATCGTAAGTATGATTTTATTTTATTTATGTTATTATTTCTACTCGTAAACAATGATGAATATGGATTACTTGGATGACTTCGATGGGATACAATTTGTAATCAACCTAATCCCCTTTTTTAAAGACCGTAAAATATTAATTATGATTAAACATAGTTTGTTTTTTAAATTATTTCTTTTTTGTGTTGTAAAGAAGTTGTAGTTTATATAATAAAGGATTTATTTTTTATGTTTCTGTTTTTCATTTTAAGGGTGTTTGGTATCAAATTATCAAGTGCAGTTTTAAGTGCTAGCATTCCAGTGATATTTCTATTAGATTAATTACGTTAACGCATCAATAATGTTAAGTTAAATGTATCCAAAAATATCGATACTATGTAATACTGCAATTTTATATCGATACTAGTAATAGTCATAAAAAGTCCACTAATTTGGTAAACTCTATAAAACATGTCATGATCAAGGTGTGTATAGCCTATTACAATGGAAATAGGAAAAAAGATAAACAAACCTTAGATTTACGTATTTCATGCGATTTACTAATAACTTAGCTATATTGTGCACAACTAAGAGTTTATGATTAATATATCTTTAATTATAACACAATACTATTACACTTAAATACTTATTTCCAATTTAATTTTACTTCCAAAATTCCAATAATTATTTCGTCGTCGTTCAAAACGCAATTTTTACGCAATATAAATATCCATAGTGAATATCATGGATAAATCAAGCTCTCAACCAATGACATCGCGTCAATTTGCTGTCAAATTTTGTTTATTTGGCTTTTTTCCTGTTATGGTAGGAATGGAGTATATAATACATTACTATGAGAGAAAGCGTAAGGCATAAATACTGTATATAATATAGGAAAAAAAAAAATACCAATAGAATGACCTTTGTTTATTTATATGTGCAGATAGACTGTCAAAGCGGAGGACAACTTTTAGTCACTAAGTACACGCACATTAGTGAAATAGTATAACATTTGACGTGTGTCGAGCGTAGCTGTCACGCATATCAAGATAATAAAGTTGGCTTGTCTGTTTTAGTTCTTTAGTTCTATATAAATAATCTAAGCCAAATTCAATCGAAGGAGTAAAGATAATCAGTACTTAGATTTACTTATTCCAATTCTTGATTAATATATATTTATTCATAATGTAAAAAATATTGCACTTAATTACTTATATCCACTGTAATTTTTGAGGATTTTTTTTGGATGAATAATGAATACCATAAATATTTATTTCAGATTTATTCATTTCGACCAATGATATGAGAATTTAAAGTGAATGTTGTTTTTGTTTTGAATACATCTCTTAAGTTGGCGTGGGGAGTTCAATTTTCCTCCTCTCCCCGGCAGATTAACAAAGCTGTTTTTGACTACTCCTGTGATTGCAATCAGTTATAGTCCATACATTAGAGAAGCACCAAGTTAATTGTATTTATATAGCAACTGTCAAAGAATCGGTCACAATAAGCAATCAATTACAATTAGTTCATAATATACATCTATACTAATATTATAAATGTGGAAGTAACTCTGTCTGTTTGTCTGTCTGTCTGTCGCTCTTTCACGGCTAAACCACTCATCCGAATGAGATGAGTATGAAGCAAGCTTGAACTCCTAGGATGACGAAATACCCCTAAAACGCTAGCGAAGCCGCGAGCACCTAGTATATAGTTCACTTAGTTTTAATACGAAGTAGATTTATATAAATTAGGTTATTAAGAATTTTAATTATTGTTAGGAAACCAATAATATTAGTAAATCGATAAAATTATGCGTAATTATTTCTATTAATAATAATAAATATGTAATTAATTATGTTTATATATGTTTCACCAATGTAGAGAAGCATCAATAGCGCAATGATTTACGGGCCGCCCTTCGATGTGAAAAGTCTCCGAATCGATCCTGACCCTTTGGGCTAAATATATATATATACATATTAAAGCAGAGACAGTCGCGGTTATAAGCTGGTAATAAATAAAATTAACAGCAGTCAGGAGAATAATTTAATTTTATATAATGACTTGAAGTATTAGTATAACAATGTTTAACTGATTATACTTATAGTAGCATAGCTTGCAATCTATATGTTATTGTTATTATTAAATAGTTGTGAACAATCAAAACGATATATGTATATATATACTAGAATTAAACATAGTACTATAACAATATCATACACTCACACTAAAACATATCAACTCGTCCTCATCTTCATCTTTTTACTTATTACTTTATTTTTTTTAGTAAAATAATTTTGCTTTGAATACTAGATGGATTTTTTTAATATAATATAAATTATATTTGTTATATCCCAACTATGTTTTATTTTTCGTTTTAATTGTAATGTAATAAGTTTTGTATAGAAGCTATTGGATTACCTAATAAATAAATTAATATTTGTATATACGTATACTTAGAAATTATGCCAAACGCACGGATGCAATGGTCTTTGTCCATTGAGATTACATATAAAAAAATAACAAGATGAAAATACAAATATTACAGTGTTATATTGTACATACTAAATATTTAACAATCTTTTCCAGAACATGGAGAGAGGCAGAAGAGTGCAATATTTCGCGGCATTTGCTTGTGAGTTTTTTTTCTTAATTTATAAGTAAATATTTATATATTACGTATTTTTGTTTAAAAATATCAGTAATTTGCAATTTGAATTTCGTAGTTTCGAGAATCTATAGTTTATGCACTGGAAACTTTAGCTTAACTCGATAAGATCGCATTATAATCGATTCTGATTGCATTATAACATTTGCAAAATCGAGGATACACGATTTTATTAAATAAAGAAAATATTGACATACTTTTTTTTAATCATGCGATAATGATTTCGCGATAGACGAAATCGACCGATTTAAAAAAGAAGATAATCATAATTTCAAATCATAAAAATTACTTCTTTTCACTTTCACTGTTGGATCATAACTTGGAATTGAATGTCGGTTCAAATCGATTGCGCTGAATTTTTTTACACCCATTTGGCGCCTGTAATACTTCGAAATTATAGATCGTATATGTAATATAATCGAAATTACATTTAACATGGTTACACATGTGGCAAAATTTCATTCGACACCTAAACCGTTCGCCACGATGTTTTTTATTCACTGCCGAATATGAAATCAGTTACAAAAACAAAATAAGTAACCGAGTACTCAGCTATTAAGAAGATAATAGTATAGTTTCAGTATATAGAATAAATTATATATTTTTTTACTTAAGCCTTTTTTAAATTATAATTTTGAAAAAGCAGCCAGTTAATAACTCTTTTTTTTAAATGGCAAGTATAATGTCCGCTTGGTTTTATATCTCGTAACTTGCTTCTGGAAGCTCAAAAATGATACTTTGTTTTATCTTTACTTAGAAATTTATTTCGTGGTTAAGCAAATTTTGTTGTATTTTTTTTATGAATAGTATTTTTAACATTGTGTATTCAATTACTCTATTAAAAGATTCTGCGAAATGTCTGCTGGGTATAAATAATATTTATCTTTTTTTATTCATGCAATGGACGTTTAGATCATATGGCAACATTTTCACTATAAGCAATCGTCTTTTATGTCCTTTATGTTTATATGCATGTATTCCATATTGTCTAAAATAAATATTTAAATTTTCAGTATCTCTAGCAACCACTACAATGGGAGTTATATCTGCGTGGCCAACACCTGTTTTACCAAAACTTCACAATAATGAAACAAGTTTTAACATAACGGATGTAAGCAAAATATTTTTAATCGTTTGATCGTAATTTTTAATATATCTTCAAGGGAAAGTATCGTCGCACAATTGAGAAGGAAAAATACTAAGACGTTTTAAATTTATTAAATCAAAAACATAGTCAAACCAAATTGACATGTCTGTCTGTGATTATAAAATTGGTAGTTTTTTTTAAATAATATGTCTATTTGTGAGTTACCATATAAAAATCACTTTTATTATTGCCTTTTGTAAAAATTACAAATGTATATATAATTGGAGATTATACGAAGTATTCTATATGTATCCGTTTTATGTCCAGTACATGGTACCGTTAAGTCTTTATTTCATTAAGATCTTATGAATCTATTAAACTTTTTACTTTTTTTATTACCTATTACGCTTGCTCGTCACCGAGGGCTAACATCTATATTGTAACAGCCGAGCCGAGCATTACAGTGTAAATATAACTGACAGAAATGCAGAATGTCTTAAATCCAATTTGAGATGTTAAAGGTGAATGCTGTGACCGCACATAGGTTAAAGTCACTTTATAAATAACATTTTTTTTGTATATTAAGTAATGTTGCCTAATTTGTTCGTACTTTTGAAATTAAACTGTAGGCTAATAAAAAATGGACAGTAGGTAATACTTTTTTAATGTTATGTTTAGTTATTTAATTACTTTATACTAATGTTACAATTCAACTAATTTTATGAATTAATGAATGTATGTTGAAAAGTGAATCCCCCGGATCCGTTTACAGAACGGATTTGGACAAAGCCGAATTCATTTTCGTTTAGTTGCATAAGCAAGTATGTAATTGAATATATTCATACATCGAATACGTACCATCTGTTATCATCCGGACTCCAATTTTTACTGAATTGTTGGACCAGTGTTTGTCAAAACAAGTTCCTTTTACTAACATGATAAAAAAACAATACTTTCTATCGTGAAGTTTTTTCTAGAATTAATTTAAAACATAGCACTAACTTATGTGCTCTATAATGTAAAATATTAGGATTATTCAATACTCGTCAAGATGAAAGCAACATCCTTGAGATGTCTAAACGTCATTTCATTTATATGTAAATATTGTTTTGCAGAATGAAATAGCGACGATGCTGGCCATGTCTTCCCCAGGCTTTGTATTGGGCAGCTTGGTTACAAGATTTGTCTCTGATATGTTTGGAAGACGAGCAACAGTTCTCACTAGTGCTGCACCGTTTGGTGCCGGAATGGTATACATTTCCTTCTAATTTTATTTTGGACGTTAATGACAAAAATCATTAATAAATAAAAAAAAAAAGTACTTTACTGACGAATGCGATGGCTTTACATTTTATTCAACACTGTAACAAAACGATATAATTATGCTTTAATGAGCTTACTTCAATAATGAATATTTTGATTCTGATTTTATCAAACGTATTTTGTTTTTAGTTAATCGCGGCTACAGCATCCCAAGCTTGGCTCCTCTGCGTAATGAAATTACTTTGGGGATTTGGAACGGGAATGGTTGCTACTGTGAGTATTTTTAACGTATTATATTTCTTTATGGCAAACCAATACTTAAGACAATGGCCTTTTTTAAGGGAGACTAGCTAACTGTACAGGAAATTTTATAGTGCAAAAGTGTGTTCACAATTACAGATAAACTCTGATAGAAGATATTCCATGGGATGGGGTGACAAATCTGACATCCCAGGAAATAATTCAAATATTATATATTATTTTTACCCCAGCCAGACGATAAAATATCGGTTATGCTCTCATAATTCTGTAATTTATTAAATTGTTACAATTTAATAAATAATGAATTAAAAAAAAAAATCGGGAAAATGTTACTGGCCCGTTATAGAGAACTAAGTATTTGACATTAAAAATTTAATTTAAAAAAAGGTTTCATCAGTTTACAATGAAATGGAATCAAAACAAAACTTGTCATGGTTTTGAAATTGCTAGAAAATCTTGTGAATAAAGGCTAGTTTCGCGGGCGACCCACTGTGTCCAATAAAGATTCGTTAATGATTATTGGAATAATTAAACTATTTTCATCTACTATGAATTTCAATTTTCTTTTTCAGGTTATCTCGATTTACCTCGCTGAAATATCAGATAAAGACCTGCGTGGTAAACTTTCCGTCGGCACCAGGTTTATGTTTAACTTCGGAAGTCTTCTAATGATATCCATAGGGCCGTTCTTATCGTACGACATCCTGAATTATTCTATATCAGTGCTGCCTTTGATCTTCTTTGTGGCTTGTCTATGTATTCCTGAGTCACCATATTTCTATCTGAAGGAGGGCAAAGTTGAACAAGCGAGAAGAGCTTTGTCGCGGTTGAAAGAGAAGGAGGTAAGAGGTTTTATTATTTTGGTTTTCACACGGAAAAAACTATACCTAAATTAGTATTTTCATAGCTTATCATTTTCAATATTCTTTTTTTTTTTGTTTTAATAAGCCAAGGTTCATAAGTATCAGCCAATCTATGGATAAATAAGTAGTAACTTTCGTCCTTAGACCATGCCACCTTGAGATGTGTGCTGTTCCTTATAACAACGCGTTGTCACGTAAGGCAAATTCGTTTCCCATATGTGTATGGTACCTAAGTAGCATATGTTTTGCATTAGCGATGAGTGAACGGCCAATCCAGACTGGCTGGTATAAGTGCTACGAATACTAAAGTTACTTAATAGACTACATATACTCAATTACAGAAACGACATTTTAGTTCCTAAGGTTGGTAGCGCATTGGCAATATGAGGAATGGATAATATTTCTTTCAGCACCATTGTCTATGGGTGGTGTTGATCACATATCATTAGGTGGCCCAATTGCTCGTTCGTCTACTTATATAAAAAAAGGTTTTAGTTGTATTGATGGAAGTTATTGTTAGGCGATTGAATAACTTCGTAGGGTAGGATGAGGCATTTGGAAGTGACAATTTCTTGTATTCCATAACTAAGAAAATTAAGCGTATGACTGCATATTGACGTATGACTTATCACGATACGAACTTTTGAAGAGCAGTCTCTAGTTCACTAATTCAATAAATATTTATTGCAGAACGTCGACACTGAATTGGAAATGATGAGACAGGATGTATCAAAGGAGATGAAAAACTCGAGTTCAACCGTGGAGCTCTTCACGGGCAAGCAGTACAGACGATCAATCATTATAGCTGCAGGTAAATATAAAAAAAAAAAAACATTTATTTGGGCCTATAGCTATATAATAATCCAAGATGCTATTTACATACTTAGGAATGTTTTAGTGGATTGTATTCTCGTATGTACATCTCAATGTTGTGGATCTTCTGGTAAAGATGGATGCGCTTAACATAATTCTCCTAGTCGACATCCAAACTTTGTGATCGGATCAATTAACAAATATGTAGTTGAATATTAATATTATGCTTATAAATACGAAAGTACCTAACTATGTATGCCTGTCAGTTTGAAGTTGTAAACCACTGAAAATTCATCTAGTTTAGCATTTTTCGCGACATAGAGAAAAAATAATATATATATAATTAATTTAAAAAATCGCATTAATATCATAATATCCATTACATTTTTACGATACATCAGTACTTGTGTTTAAACGCTCTGGTCGAATAATAACAGTATGACGGTTAGCCGGGTTTTGATAAAAATATGTATAAGCCGTAGGTTTACTGTACATACAACGACAGATTATCATTTATCTGTTACTCTGTTAGGGAGTTTCCAAGAAATAAAATGTTTTTTCTAGAATGTCATAATTAGTCCTTTTTTAAATCTATAATGCGATTTATAAAAAACAATGCCTAATAGTGGTTTAACTTCACCCATTGACTTTATGGGCACAGGTTTGTCGTCGTAAAAGTAAAAACCTGCAAATATCCCACTGGGCATCCTTGTCCTTTAAGAAGAAGATGGAGCTTATTCGACATGGCTGCTCCAGTGCGGTTTTATTGAAATTAGAGACAGTCAGGTTTCTTTATGATGTTTTCCTTCACTGTCGAGCATGAGATGAATTTTGAACACAAGAAAATTCAGTGTTAAGGTTAACGCGTTCTCACCACTGGGCCATCTCGACTCGGTTATCGTCGATTTCTATCGGTCGATGATAGTCTTGGCCTATATTGTGAGGGCAATATATGCAAATATACAAATCAATGCGTAAATAATTTCTAGTAAAATATTATTTCAATATAAATGTAAGAATGTTGTACCTATGTATTAAATAAACGATAAATAATTTGGTATTCAGGGTTAAAAATAACTCAGATAATGACCGGAGCTGTAACGATCCAGCAATACTTGGGAAGGATAATGCAGGAAATTGACTCTGATATGAAACTCTCCACGCTTCTTATTATATTTGGTGCTGTTAAATTTGTCGTTGGTAAGTTTGACATAATAATTTTTATCTTTTTTCAAATCAAATCAAATCAAAAATCTTTATTCAATATAGAAGTGTTTACACTTGCTTATTGATTGTCAAAAATCTACCACCGGTTCGGAATTTAGCACCTCGGACCTGAGAAGAACCGGCGAAAGAAACTCAGCGGGATATATATATATATATATTTTTTTTAACCATTATTATATACAATGATAATTATGCCTTTATATATATATATATATACAATGATTATTTTGCCGATATATAAACTCAAATCGTTTCAAAAAAATAACATTAACAAATAAGGCATATTAATTCAACAGTAGACTATATAAATAATAAAAAAGCGTAGAGGTAATACTTGTCGATTTTCATGCAGGCGTTATTTTCGCCGTTTTCGGTAAATCTACATTCCGAACCGGTGGTGACTTCACGTTAAATACGGTTCCGTAAAATGACGTTTCAAAAATTTTTGTATAAGCCTACTTGAATAAAGTATATTTTGATTTGGTTTAATAAAATAGGTAGGCAAACTGGTTAATCGAGAGTAACCACCACCATCCATAAACTCTGTAAGAAATAGTAACCATCCCTTACAGCGCCAACGTGCTACTAATCTTGGGAACTAAGATGTTACGTCCTTTGTACTTTACGTCCCTGTAGTTACACTGATTCACTCACCCTTCCAACTGTATACGACAATACTATGTATTGAATTATGGAAAATAGCATTTTTTATGTTCTAGCCAGATAAAGAAAATAATTTAAATAATAATTAATTTAAAAAAAAAATGTCAAAGTATTTTATAAAAGTATCCTTACAATTATTTAAAAAGAATAATTTAGTATTGTTATTATTTGTTCATTTCAGGTATTATGTCATCATGTTTAGCGGACAGAGTCGGGCGGCGACCACTCCTCATATATTCCTTTTTAGGTACAGGGGTTTCCTTAGCGATAGCCGGCTCATATTTTTTCCTACAAGAGGTTGTTCGTATTGACCATTCATCACTTCGTACTTTTGGGTATATCCCTTTTGTCGCCATAATATTCTCTAATGTTATTTCAACCGTTGGATTCAATTCCATTATTGGAATTATTCCAGCAGAAATCTTCGCTTTGAATGTCAAAGCCGTCGCAATGACGTCACTGAACGTTTTTGGAGGTTTCTTAGGTTTTTCAGTAGCGAAGAGCTATCAAGCGATCAAGAATATTTGGGGTCTTTGGGGAGTGTTCTTGATATTCGCCTTAGTAGCAATAACAGGTGCTATTTTTTCATATTTAATTGTACCTGAAACGCGAGGGAAGAGTTTACGTGAGATACAAGATATTTTAAATACCGGTGTTAATGATGTTCCTGAGGGGGAAAGTGGGGTCGAATGTACTGAGTTGAAGCAACTGCGGGAGGAAAATGATATTAATCATAAGTGTTAGTACTAGTAGTTGTTTGTTTTGAAATAATTATTGAATTTGTATACGATATTTTCAAATTTATAAAAAAATAACATAAACGCGCGAACCGTCACCCCCATTTTACCCCTTCGAGCGATGAATTAAATAGACTATGTCATTCTCCAGGACTCAAACTATCTCCATACCAAATTGCATCTAAATCGGCTCAGCGGTTTAAGTGTGAAAAAGTGCCATTTATAATACTAGTATAGGTTATGAAATATTTTAGATTTAAGTGTCAAAGTGACTTCACTGAGCAACCTTGTGATATTTTTGTACGTTTTTTGTAGATTTGAATACATACGTAATAAAAAAGAACTAACTACGTAAAGGTACTGAATACGATAATATTTACGGCTGTTTTTATACAATTTTAATGAATAAGTATAACCTGGAATAAAACGCTGTTGATACGATGGAATATTTTATGTTTAGGTCAAGGACACGAGTCAGTACGAGTTAAGTCTGATACTGTTACGATAAGCTACTTGTCGTTTGTTTATTGATAGTTAGTTACGTATTTTTGGGAGGGTACTACTTACTAGTAAACAATGGCATTTACTGTTTCCTACTGTTTTCAGTATTTTTAGTCATTTGTATTCAAATTACGACTTATTCTTATTAATGAACTATTAATGAACTATTCTACATATTATTGGTTATGGGCGCAGGCAGGATTATTTTCAAGGAGGTCCATGAACATCTCCACATTATACTAAGTAACCAAGAGATGAGTACGTACAAACAATAGTGTACTATACGACGTGACGACACGTGATGTCAGTCAAAGATAGGAGTCAGTCATATAGTCTGTACTTATAATGCTGGGTATTGGTTGTTCCAGAGTAATAAAATAGTAATAAACAACAAAATAGGAGCGTTAGTTTTGTTTTAAACGGTGATTTTAGAAATAATAAAATAAATCTTAATGACTCTCTGTTTCTTGCCTAGCAGGCGTCCATGTTACAATTTTATTTCGTGTAAGTGTTTAACATGAACCAAAGATTCCAATATATAGTTTAGTTTTTTTTTTCAAATGAGAATTCCTAATACGCTAAGGTATAATCATTTTCAACCACCGTATTTATATAAGATTTTTAGTGTTTATTTAGTTGTGTAATTAACGAATTGGCTATAATTTTGTTAAGATTCTAGTTTTTAGTTTAAATTATTTCGACATTTTAAATATTACTATTATTTGTAACCGTCAAAGGGTCCTATCAAATTTTACGACAGTTGTTTTTATTAAATTTTGATGTTTTTAGTTTTAACTTTTAATTTACAGAAAAAAATAAGGTAATTACAGGCTTTGGATCAGATTTCCTAAATAATAATCTTCCATATAAAATTAATGCTTGTTATTGTTCTTGCTTTATGAATTTTTGTCTCGACCGTAAAGGTCACTGATATGGTACCACCGGCGTCCAGTAGATGGGACGTAGACATTGCAAAGCATACGATATTAGCTATTATTGACATCTTGAAAACTATTACTAATATAACATGTAATTGTTGTATATGTCGCGGCCAACTGGTTCAATAAGCAATACAATGAAACGCCTGTTCGACCGCCGGCCTGGTTTATATCAGCCAATTCATATCCCGTTTTAAATATGATATGAAATTAAAAATAAAAACTTTATTAAATGTTCGGTTCAAAAATCGAACATCATTATTAAGAAGTATAGCTTTAATTTGGAACTTTTAGTTTAGGAGAGAACCGTTATTATGTATGGACTAGGAGAGAACCACTGGTTGCTATGTTACACTGTTAATGTGATAAGACTAAAATGTTTTGTAATTGACATTTATTAGATTATTATTCAATAAAGGCTTTTTTAATTTGGTAGGTTTTTTTTTGTCTTTTCATCGTCCTATTCTGTGCGACTCTCTCTAAATATCATATGTATTTGCCACTAATCACAGTTATAGTATACAACTACGTACTCATAAGAGGTGAAAAACCAAATAAACAGTTGACAGCAAATTGACGCGATATCTTTGGTCGAGAGCTTGATTAATCTATAATATTCCTAATGGATTTGTGAAAAAAATGCTTTTTGAACGTCAATGAAACTGTTATCGGAATATGCTATAGATATGCCAGCAAAATGTTTCGTAATTTTATTTTCAATGAAAAAAAAAAAAAGTTTTAGGATATTTGTCCTGTTACGAAATGGTCAATTTCACTCAAAAACACTGGCATGGCAATAGGAAAACCAATAAACCGTCAAAGCGTCCACCCACGTGGTCTAAAATGTTGTCTCTCCTGTGCCTGTAATTAGACAGGGCGAAAATTCTACTAACTACAAATTGTCGGATGATCGCAATTTAATCGAACCGTTGTATTTGTCGTTCACCCGAGTACCTATTTTACAAAAGCAAAGATCCAGTAGCGGTTCGGTCAAAGTTGGATAGGAATAGAATCCAGACCGTATTTACCGTTATAAGTTAGTAGAATTTCCCCCTGATTCACTCATTTTATATCGGAACACAGCAACACTGAATATTGTAGTTTAGCGGTGAAGTAAGTGACCGACTCAGACGGTATACACAAATCACTAGTCACCGGTAAAGCTCTAGCACTTTACCGGTGACCAACACTATATTAAAAAAGTTCCGTTAAAACTATGTATAAATTTTGAAGAAATGTTTTGTACTTCTCCAATTCGTAAAACAACATGCACTCTGAAGCCAAGCGACGAAGTCATCTTAAACGATTACAAATTTCCTTTGGTACCATAAATAATTGTTAGTTTTCCAATGAATATTAACATATACCATTATTTAATAATATTCGAAAAAAGTTTAGTTGTAAAAAAGCTATGTACCTATATATTCCGCAGAAGTGTTTTGAACTTCTTCTATTCATGAAACAACATGCACTTTGAAGCCAAGCTACGAAGCGATCTTAAACAATTACTTTCGTTTGGCGCCAAAAGTTAAAGTTAGTTTCACAATTAATATTTACATATATCACTATTTAATAATAATTAATATATATAAACAACAATAGAACAGATAATGATGTATTTTCTATAAAAAAAAAAAATATAATCATAGTTGACGAGATCCATCTGTCAGTATTAATAGACGTTGACCTTATAAAACAGACGGTGGTTTACATTCATCCCTTATAATACTTGTCCACAAACTCGTTGATAATAGACTAAGCTAAGTTGTTCATTTTATAGAAAGGAACAAAGCGATTGCCCGCGTTCCGTTTGTAATGTCTGTTCCTCGATAGCTTTGTCTCTCCATCACTTATCTGACCGTATTTATGTGATTCTTGAATAGAAACATTCAGTACTTTATATATTTTAGCAGTTTTTGCAACTGAACTTGTGTTATCGTGACAATGCAATAATATGTTAATGAATTGGTCGATTTTTTGTCGGAATGCCTCCTAGGATATCAATCGATTTATTAGTAAGTCTATTGTCATTGCGTTACAGACTATATAACATCACGCTACGAATCATGAGAGCGGAAGAAATTGCACGGAGCAGCTATTAAGCAAATAAACTGATTTGATTTTGATTATTCATAATTGTTTAGAAAAAACATTATTTTTATTTTTCGTTAACTTTTGTCTTAACAAATCCTTAAGCTGATTAATAGATCGGTGAGTCTGCCAATGTTTTCAATATTGTACAAAATTCCCAGAACATTCGAAACAAATATTTGTATTGGAAATATTTGCCACCGGGACGGATCTTCAGTTAAGTAAGTTCACAACGGTAGTCTGAATATTTCATTGATTAGAAGCATTCTTATATAATATTTTGATTCCTTTAAATATCAAAAATATATAAGAATAAGTGGTATATATGGACGAATTACATACAATTATATTAGCGAATTTAATTATAATCAGAAATAATTTAATGAATATTTTTATTAGGTGCCCATTTGTATTAAATCCCATAACACTCGAATAAAAATCGATACAGATAGACCGTCGGTCTCTCTGTCATGTCATATTTTCTTCAACTGTAGGAAAAATATACTCAAGCAGCGTTATTGGGTTCGATATTTTATTCATCATGGATTTATAGTTCAATTAAACGAATTCTAATTTTGACACATCTTGTAGGACAAAATAAAATGTCAATCTTTTCATGTGATGTAGTATACAAATAAAATTGAAGGATTTTTATTTATTAATAAACACATTTCATTTACATTTCTTAAATATAGCTTAAACTATAAATTTAAGTTTAAGCTATATTTAAGAAGATAAAACATAACATGGAGTCCTAATCGATTGCAGGATATAGTAATACTTAGTACAACACTTCCATACGAGATGGACTCGCACTTTGCTGGTTATTAACTTATTATTAAATATATTTGTAAGACACGCAACGTTATTTTCTCATTTTCGCGCACGTTTACTTTGCTTTCACTTTAGCCGAAAAGCCGGATATTGTCGCCAGGAATAATATTTTTCCACCAAGTAGTCATTCGGAATCCAATTATCGCGACCAGATATTCGTTACGAAGTATAAGAATTTTGTTTGCTTGCTAATTTCATTTCTGTTTTTCTACGAATTTCTGCCATTGAATTAGGTGGAATATATTTTAGTTCTGATTTCTATTAATTTGTACGAAGCCAGATGATATTTACTGCTTACTTACCGCAGATAACTTTGACGCCATTTTATGAATAATGGGATTTATTAATAAATTGATAATTAATACATTTTTACGTTTGTTAAATGGCAAATTGATTATATTTTCCGGTGTCTTATTATAATGCATATAGCATTGCCCAAAAACTATCTCTGTACCGCATGCAAGCGGAAAGCAGGGGGTTACAAGTTTGTTTTTATTTCATGTATTAATAGTATGTTTATATTTTGCGGTATATTTTTGTATATTCTTCCATATTCACAATCTTTTATCAAAAAATATATTTATTTCCATAAAAATTATTAACATCACCCTTAAATATATACAAATAAAAACTAAAAATAAGTACTGTATCAATATGACCGCGTAGAATGGAGACAAAAATGCAAGCAGCACTTCCCCGTAATTATGTCCTAGAACTAATATTATAAATAGTTCGGGGATCCCTTTTCTGCAGAATAAATACAATTTCAATATCTGCGGCCATTATGAATGAATGACATAGGACTAAAAATTGCTAAAATAAACTAGCCTAGCAGTACTTATATCGTCTGTGAGTTTCTGAATTATTTTTATTGCATAAATTACACTATTTAGTTTCACTGCTAGGACATACAAATGAGTGTCCCATCGAAGTTTGGAGTCAAGGGTAATCCCAAGAAAGATCGACTCAACTCAAGACTTTCATTATTCAAAATAACCGCGGAAGAATTTAACTTGCCATTTGGCAGGGAAAATAACATACATTTGGCATAATAAGCTGTGATAGAGTTACAAAGTCATAGTTGTTTAACATTCTGTCAAATTTAAAAACATGAGATTTATCATCAGTAAAGAGTGGTACCATATGGCAATTCTTATTAACAGAATAAGGTAAATCGTTTTACTGAGTACTGGCTAAATAGAGTTTGTTCTATAGTTGTTTGGGTAATTTTTATCACTGGACTTAAATAATGGAATGACATTATTTAATTTCAATAGATCGATAAAAGTATCTACCGAATTCTACAGATTTATTAATTAAAAGCTAAATAATCGACAATTACGTCGTTAACAATTTTAACTGGCAAATCCCATAAATTACTGGTCTTTTTAAAATTAAGTGATTTAAAAGTTTTTCTCAATGTTTTTCTTAACAATCAGATATCTTTTCAGTTATTAATATGTATATAGAGTATTAAGAAATGTTCGTTATTCAAGAGTTGGTAGACTTATTTTTTGAGGATAGTTGAACCAATATGGTTGGATCGTTTTTAGGGTTCCGTTGCTCAAAATGAAAAATGGTAAGAGATATATGGTCACTTCGTTGTTCGTCTGTCCGTTTGTCTAGACCTTTTTTCTCATGGACGTATGGAAGTATCTAGTTGAAATTACTAAAATAATTTGAAAATACTCAAGTGCGCAATCTGTTTAAACTATGGAAAATCAAATTTCTAAGTCAATGCAATCATATACAGCTGCTTACGCCCGATTTATGTGCATATTATGACACACACAAGGAATCAAAACCTGTAGGTTATTTCCGTTAACATATCGGTCCTATGTTCCGTCATGACTCTGAATCATGAAATTTGGTAATAAGCGATATCATGTAGCAAAAGTAAAGGAAAATCTCCGTGAAACGTGCGTATGTACCCGATTGATGATAAAAATCCCGATTTCCGTGATGGACGAACTAATAACTTATGTACAAGCTTGTACGGAACTTGGTGCGCGAGTCTGACTCGCACTCGGCCACATTTTTTTGTCCAATTGAATCGTCGTAATAGTAAGTATTATGTATTATCGGAAAAGTGGTTCAAAGAATAGGAAAAAATTGGTAAAGGGTTTTTATGGGGATTTTTTGTATGAATTCTAGACCATAATTCACGATTCGGACGAACGAAACGAACAACAAAAGTCAGTTCAATGAACTATTATTCATATCGAAAATAGTATGTGAAAATCAAGACGTTCATATTTTGAAATGTCGGCATTTCATATTTCACGAATATGCTGTCGTTGTTAACGTCAAAGTTGAAACTGAGCGATAGACATTCATCGGATCCGTCCGTTATATTCGAGATGCCATTAATGGTAATAGAAACGCACAGAATGTCGACAAAACGACGATTTCCCAAGCAACGTCGAAAGTCGCTACATATGTATGATTATGCATAAGATGTTCACCGCCATCAATAATACTGACGAGTTTTGTTTTGAACTTTGTCTTCACCCGAACGCTATTACACGCCGAAATGCTAAATATTAAACTTATATCTGATTTAATTTTCTAATAGGAACATTATTTATAAAAAATTCTCAACATATTTTCCATAGCAACTGATTGAGTACATTTGAGTTGTGGACCAAATATAATTTTAAGTAATAAGTATAACAAATTACTAGAATATTGAACAACTAAGAATTTTACAACGTGGTGTTAATAGTAATTGAGGACATATATTTGACAGAATAAAATAGAATTTGCACTTACTTCATCAGAAATTATTGCTACATTATTTATTGGTGGTCAATCAGCTCATTTGGACCTCAAGCTGCTGTACAATATGCAAATAAATTAAACATCAATATGCAACCTTTCGAAAAACTGCGATGTAATCGAAAATAAATAAGTCTTTGGGAGCAATAGATCGAACTGTTTTATGCTTTTGCAAGATCTTAGAAAATTGGCTAGGTCATGCAACGTCTCTGTTGTCATGTGAATTTCAACAAACATTTCAGTGATTCCACGGTTTTCACCAGTCGTTGAAATTATTGCCTGGAGTCGTCCGTTTTGTGGAAACACGTCAAGATACATTAATGAAGATGATCAACGGCGAAAAATATTTATCTCGACGAATCGAATTTCAATATTCTAATTATTCTAAGAAACAAAACATTCCTTTGCTTTGATTGCTTACTAATCGGTATAGCTTTACACAAATAAGCAAAATAATCACAGACTAATTTATTATTTTATAGTATTCGGTAATACAATGATAAAATTTCAATAAGATATATATTATTTTTTCTTAAGATTATAGTTTTATAAGATTTAAGGTTGGTTTTAGTCGCGGTTTAAGTATTAAGAATCCGATCAGTTGGCGCAGCTAATGTTACCCACAGCTATCTAATCCGGGCTCTGAGGGGTTTGGTAAACACTAATCTCAGCCGTCGTATCTGGAGCATAGATTAGTTAATATTAGTTACAGAACTGACGAAATAAATTGCCTAATCGCTTATTCTCTCCAGAGAAAATAATCAAAATTAAAACATCTATTATATCTACAAAAATCTATGTTTTTACTAAAGCAAATCCCGCAATTATATGTCATTTATTTATAGGTATTAGAAAGATTTCAATTGAGAATATTGGTAAAAAAAAATTGGTCGAAAATTTCGGTCTTGCTTCGACAGATCAGAAGTATTTGTTATATATTTATAAGAGTATTGATCCGGTTATCATTATATAATGGCATTTATTACCTCATTATTCTTTGACAAGGAAGAAATATGAAAATATACCCATTTGGAATAAATAAACAACGTTCCAATATCGATGACATCGATTCCTTATAGAAAACGTTACGGTTAAATATTATTTTGTCGATTATCGTTTGATGTTCAATGTTTATTTTCACGGATGGTTCGAGGACATTTCAATTATTTTTGATACCTGTTTGCATATGAGGCATAAACATATGAGTACACCGTTGCACTCAGAAATATGCCCAAGAATAATTATTCTAACAACAGCAGATTCTATTATTTTTCTTTTCTACTCTTTTAAAATTATACAACATTCGAATTAAAATTTTCTGAAATATCTTTGATTCAATAATAATTTATTTCTCAGTACGACAACGTCTATTAAAATCGGAAATACATTAGAGTGTCAGCAATTATGGTCTTATCTTCAATTCGGATTCTGAGCGACTTTAAATAGCCGCCATTTTCTCCGGTAGATTCGGCTAACCGCGAAATGTTTCAGGCAAAGCTCTAAAACGAGGGTCATAAAAGACATTACGTTTACAGTCATGTTTGTGTGGTTTGTTATCCTAATATCCCATTAGCCCCGATTAAAGACTACAGTGGCATTACACGGGTACATCAACAGTTCTTTTTATTCGGTATTATATGGTGAAAAAAAAGTACGCCTGCTTCGGATGTTTTTATGCAAATTCAAGCCATTATTAAATTTACTTTTTTGTGATTCTTACATTTCACGTGTTTCTGATTTTTACATTTCTATAGTTTTATATAAATTATGTATATTTGAATCTTAATTGTTTTAATTGCTGCTGCAAGTTGGTGCTTAAAGTAAAATAGGTAACGGCCATTTGCTGAAGCTGTTAATGTCTTTAAAAATGACTTTTGATAGCAGCTCTTTTTTTTAAATTTGCTATATAATTTTGAATTGGCATATTTTTTAAATATTAAAAATACTACAAGATAGGATTAGTTTTCAATGGTTTTGTTTAGATTGTCTGTTTGTTATTTGGGTAAAATTTAGTAATAGAAATTGTACATATTTCCTGTTGACCGAATTATCTGATATTTAGTACAAATCATTAGTTGTAATGACAATACAATTAAATTTATTCAGTGTTACATTAACTCCAAAATAACCGGTAAATAGCCAGAAACAGACGGAAAAAAAATTTTTGTTCACAATCCTCACAATATGTTTATCAAATGAAAGAAATTTGATTACTAGAATACAGTATATAAATAAATAATGAATAAATAAATATTGGACAACATCACATACATTACTCTGATCCCAATGTAAGTAGCTAAAGCACTTGTGTTATGGAAAATCAGAAGTAACGACGTACCACAAACACCCAGAACCAAGACAACATAGAAAACTAATGAACTTTTTCTACATCGACTCGGCCGGGAATCGAACCCGGGACCTCGGAGTGGCGTGCCCATGAAAACCGGTGCACACACTACTCGACCACGGAGGTCTTCTAATATACACAATGAACAATTGAATTTAAGATGGCCGCCTGTATACAATGGCAGATTCCATTTTAGATTCAATTCCCCTTAATATGGGCAATGGATATCAAATGAAAGGGCTTTACAAGTAGAACATAATGCATAGCGGTTCGTAGAGCTTAGACAGTCTAAAAAATTCAATTGAATTATATGCATCTCATCAAAACAAAGACTGATTAAAATCAAGTCCAGTCAAGATGTCGTATCGTGTCGAGTAGTGTGTTGCGTTGGTGGCTAAAACGCTTCATAGCTAGCGGTATTCCACCCGAGTTGAGGGAAAAAGTTAAAACGCGTCGATGACTGTATTAGGGTGGATAAAAATTATATATCGTGAGTCAATTCCCCCCAAGAATTGAGCACTTCTTGTTGTATATAAGCTGTTATATTATAAAAAAAAATTGTATATCAAATTTGTTTTAATAAAAGTACAGAAGTACAATAATGTTTTTAAGTTTCATTACAGTTACAATTTTACTGGATTTGTTAAAAAAAGTGCCAGCTAGACTCAGCGTTAGTCAAATGTGATAAAAACTTAAGAAATGCTTTAAATTGTAATAATCTGACCTGATCTGATTGAATCTAATGATGATATAATAAATTTGTTATTCTTTTAATGAAGATTTTTGTACTGCTACCCTAAGGTCCAAGTGTTTCAGCACATGGGACAAAAACATAATTTTGGAATAAGAGACGCATATTTCGATAAACATTTTACTTTTCTGTTTAAATATTTGCACTTCAGATTAAGTAGTTAGATTGCAACAAACGTACAGGAAATATACTTTCTAAGAATGTGGCACTAAATGAATTAAATAAAATAGAAAATGTTAAGTAGCGAAATAAAAACCTAAAACTTGAAAATACAATTGGTAAAAAGAATTTTTAAGTTAAACATAATATTGAATAGAAATATAATAACAATACAGATAATATACGAAATCATATTTGATCATAACTAATTTACAGGAATGTATTACCTCAGGTTACACTGTGAAAATTTACTCAGGTTACGCTTTGGTCCAAAATTTTATTGTTTTATTGTTACTTGGTGGTAGGGCTTTGTGCTAGCTTGTCTGGGTAAGTACCACCCCCTCATCAGATATTTTACCACCAAACAGCAGCACTCAGTGTTGTTGTGTTCCGATTTGAAGGGTGAGTGAGCCAGTGTACCTACATGCACAAGGGACATAACATCTTAGTCATCAAGGTTGGTGGCACATTGGCGATGTAAGGAATGGTTAATATTTCTTACAGCGCCATTGTCTATGCGCGGTGGTGACTACTTACTATTAGGTGGCCCATATCATAAATAAAAAAAGAAAAGAAAGCTTAATGCGTGATGAGAAGAGTGGTGTGCCGACTACTTCTACTACCTGGTGGTACCTCGGATCTCACTAATTATTTTTTAGCTTTTAAAATCGTTTAACTTAAAAATATTTTTTACCTATTTTGTCACAGTTAGAGTACAACGTTTCTGTAAAACTAATTTAACATATTTTAGTTTAGAGATAATTTACCAAAGTTAATACAGTACTGCGTCTAACTCTATTTAAATTATTATATCATATCATACCATTATCCACATTATCAGGTCAACAAAGACAACGTCCCAACCGTATTTGTCAAATTTTGACACCCAATTTAGGAAATGTCAAAGACACACCCATTAATTATAACTTCGGACATATTACACATATGTTAGTGAATTAACTATGTTTATTCACACTGTTGAAAGATTAGCAGATAGGGACTGACTTGTTCCACGGTTGGTTCGAGCTATTCAATCTATTGTTGGAATATCGCTACTTTGTTACTCGCAGCGATATCTCCAGTGTTAGGAAGAGGAAAGGGGCAGGTATTAGATCCCAAATCCTTGATGAAGATTGGTTGAGAGTCAAGCCGGGACCGCGATAAAAACAAACAAACTCATTTAAAATATTACTATTCGATTAATTCAACTTATTTTACCTGAGAATATAGTTTCTATTTTTATTTTATTTTAGTCCTCATTTTTTGTCAATTATTTTATTTTAGTGCCGCGGCACGAGTTGCGACTATTGAACTTTTTGCTTTCTTGGACGACGAAGACGAATAAATAACTGTATAATAATAAATCATTAATTGTATTTAAAACTCTTAATACTAACTAATAGAGCGGGTACTGCTGGTCCAACTGCATCATACTTTAATAAATTTTAGTAAATTATTTAGTTAATATTGGGCTTACTCCCCTGGGTCCGCTTATTATTATGTGTCTCGCTGTCGTATACGTTTTTAAAACAATAATAACCATCACCGTCATCGTTTGAGAAATTATATAATCCGTAGACATACACGCGTTTCTTGAGTAAAGTGATGAGCATTAATTGTATAGTAAGACCACACGCATGTATTATATAAGTTTCCACCATTACAGATGATAGAGTTGTGGTTATACTTCAATGAATATAATGACTTGAGGGTAGCCTCAACTACAAAGAGCGAGCTTGATACATTAATTACACGGCAATAGTATGTATCTTCGCGGTTAATCAGTTCGATGTTGCGATTAATATATGGACAATTGTGTCCGTCCGTACACTTCTTCAAATGAGAAACTAATTAAAATTAGCCCGTAGGTAAAGCTATGCCGCCACAAAAATTATAATAAAGTTAATGATACCTTTTCGATGTATGCATTTTCAGTTTACAATTTATTGATCAGTCTTAATGTATCTAGTATGTTATATTAACTAGTCTTGAAGAAAATCTTCCGTTTAGATGTATAAAAAATTGTACAGATAATATCTAGTCTATTTTATTTAAGTAAGGATAGAAGGAATCACCAATAATACGAAATTGTTGGAGCTGAGGTTATATTTAAAAAGAGTAGAAAAGTTCCTTAAATGAGTCAATGGTAGAGTAGAAGAACTTTTGTTACAAAAAAATTCCATTACTAAAAAAATAATCCCTAAACAAACAAAATAGGATTTTAAAGAAATGCTACACAATATGATTTTTTTTTTTAATATTAATTATATTATATTGAATATTTGAAAGAATTTTCGTTTTATATGAAATGTGTGTGAAATTTCTCTTATTGAGTCTGAAACGTTTTAAGCAATTAGAGTTCTATCTCTGATGCGAAATTTCCGAACCGCTCTTTATGTCGCTATAATTTTCTCAGCAGATTCGACAAACCGTGAAACGTTTTAGCATTTCCGGAGAAAGGTAAAAGTGTGTTATGTTTGTACGAATTTTCTTGTGATTCGTATTACATTGTATTATTTTCTGTCGTTCGTGTGTGCTTTTTGAATAATTCCACTCTTAATATATGTACTTATATCTTTGTTACTTACATTGATTATTATTTATCTTTAAATAAAATCAGTTAAATATTTATGTTGAAATTAATAATTTAGATAAATCAAACCTTAGGCTGGACACCCCAGAATCTTTAGATATTTTGATTATCAACTTTTGTTTTATTACATACGAGCCAAGATGGCAGAATTGTTAGAACACGTCAACTTTAACCGAATATTGCAGGTTCAAGTTCACGCGAGCACCCTTTTGAATTTTTATTTGCTGCTCACTTATACTTAGCAGCGAAGTAAAACATGCGAGGAAACCTGCATGTCGTGTATAAAAATCTGCCACGTCTATATTTACCATTACAGCAGTGTGATGGAATATGCTACAAACCTTCTGCTTAAATCAATAGGAGACTTACTTAGCCCAGCAGTAAATAAAGTAAAGTAATTTAAACATAATTCTTCTGTATAAGTAGAAGATTAAACGCATGTAAAAAGTCTATATGTATTTAGGATCAATTCAAAAAAAATCTTAATATAAAATATAACTGTTACTACTGTAATAAATTTAAAATAACATGCTAGCACCGTGTCATACTCTATAGCAATACAATGAACACTTTAAATGCCATAAGGTTTCTGTTTAACCACCTATTTGAACATAATATATGAAGTTATTTAACTGGAACAGATGTTTTAGAAGGGATACTAAAAGATTCGCATAAATCCACAAAATTTCGGGTGAAATACACTGCTTTTCATATCGTAAAGATGTTGTCAAGCGTGTGTAAATAATGTCCGAGAGACGCCAACGCCATACGTTAGTGTGGACAGGGGAATGTAATCCGAAAGATTGCCATTTATCCTGACCACCGGTATTCAACCCTTAAACCTTCTTTTCACATATTTAACATGCGGTCTAAAGACGACAGACAGACAGAGGTCAAGCAAAAAGTACAGTTTAAATATCTTTCTAGAATTCGTACAAGCTAGACTAAATTAAAAAAAAGGTTTGTATTATACTCATAATATTTCTAAAGCTCGTTAAATAGCTCCCGCTTGTAAATAGTCTCTCCAATCTAGTGGACTGCGAGATTTCTGATACTGATGGTTGAGTCTAAATTATATGTAATCAGAACTTTGTATAAAGAAATCGTATGTAGTAGCAGCCCGAAAGCATCACAGGTGCATTTCGGTTACGTCAGAAAGCACGTGATGCGGTTAGGCTTGTCGTTTCTTCCGGTGAATTTGATTTCCATTGGACTTTAAAGAGTGTGAAAATTGAGAGTACACTTTAATTTATCCTACGTCAAAATGTATCTAGGTTCGTAAAGAAAAACTTTACTACTTTATTATTACTTTAAAACTTTATTACTTTACTTATAAGTAAAGTTTTTCTTCTAGTAAGCACATTAGATCGTCTTGTTACCTTAAGTTTTTAAAAAAAAAAAATTATAACTTTTATTTTGCCTTACTGACGAATTGACTTAATATTTTTTTATATTACCTCGAATATTATATAGCCCTTTCGGGCAAGACATGTGATATTCCGTTGAATGATATATTATCTAGATCTATTCACTCATGTAGGCGCGCCCTTCCACGCTAAATTATCGGCGTGCATTCACGAGTGACTTGCTTACAAAGTGTCTTAGTGTGCGTGAGATAAGTAATATAAGAATAAAACAGCAAAAAAAAATACAAATTTTTATATAATTTAACGTAGAGATGGCCAGCCTTCGTGGAGTCGTGACTGAACAGATCTATAACGTATAAGAAACATTGTCATACTAAAATATTGTATTCTATTATCAGATTAACAATATTAATTAAAAAAAGAAAATGGAATAACTTCGAAGCATTATTCTTAATATTTTAATTTATGTTTAATGCATGGTAATGATAATGAATGCAGGTTAAAGATTAAGAAATTCAATTCATTCATCGTTCGTTCGTTCATTCATTAGAGAAAAAAATTAAGACATTCTTCGAGTGCTATCTTGAAGTAAGTCTTACTGATTTTTCTCTCTCAAAGAATATCTGAAACACTTTACTAAAACTACCGCTAATTGATTTTTTTGATATAAAATTCGTTTGCAATAACAGATAACTATGTAAATGTAAGTTGTTTAAGCTAGTAAACTCTCATAATCGACGTTCAATTGATTGACTTTGCAGACTTCCAGTCATATCAAGCGTCCTTCCACGTATCGAGTGTGTCAAGAGGGCTCTTGATATCTCTGACGTCAGATAGACGTGAGCATTCGTTTTTTAATATATTTAACCACTACTTTATGGTTACACATTGACCATTTTAAATGACCCGACGGTCAGAATTATTTTAAAATAATTTTATAGTTAGCTTAACTACGGATTTAATAAGCGCAAATTACAAAATCTTGTTATGTCTCTTGGAAAATTAAGACACCTTTTATAATGAACATAATATTTTTTGTAATAATTAATCCCTTATTTATTATGCGTTTAAAAAATTCAGCCTTCTCTCCTCTTAGATAATCTGTGAAGTTTGACTAGAAGATTGGCTTTGACGATTGACTATAGAGTAGAACCGACTTCGTGCCGAAAAATCTGAAATACAATGAACAGATATAATAAATTCAGGCTTCGGTAAATATGGCCAAATGCTAAGAACTTTATATAATCATTTTTGATAGTTATTGTAATATAATCTTGTGCAATACATGATTGTGTGCGTAAATACAAGACCACTCACTATTTCCTCACTTATAGGAGTAACCACTCTACTTTCTTTCCTAGGTATTGTAACTCTATACGTTTCCGAAATCTTTAAAAGCAAAGCAATAAACATATTTGGACAAAAATAGTACAACATAACACTTAGTACATAACTTTAGTACCATAATTTCTGCCAAGTAAATAATTTAATTTATAATAGATAAAAAGGTTTACTAATTATTTTGGGCAAGTTGTAATAACCTGTATTATGTATGTCTGCACATGATTTTTTATCTTTGCGATTAGAGGGTCACCCTTTTATGAGGATGGTAAAAAAGCTATCTCCAAGTCCGGTTCACGAAAACGAAGCCACGATCACTGTTCCTTTATAATTTATGGCTTTGTTTTGTCTACCTTCATGCTATTTAGATGAGGTTTTACTAAGTTATTCAGAGAATGAGTATAATAGTCAAGGAAACGAACTATAACTATAGGTTTTTATTAATGGTAATAAGGATTTTTGTTTACTATTTTCTTTAGTGAATACAAACCAGTTAGTAGGTGGGTATTGGCTTTGAATCTTTATTTCTGAGTCTCTGAGGCCATTAATTTTGTTTTATATCTATTATTTAGCTGCTACACAAAAGTTTTGCATATTATTTGACACCTTTTTTTATTTTAAATAAGTGCCGGTTGTATCTGTTGTCAGAAATATTTCTGTAAAGATTTTGTTCAGCTTTCTGTACGTAATGACTTTGAACATAGTAAAATCTACATATAAACGAAACATGAATATAAATATATTGTTACGATAAGAGAAAATCTTCTTACATTCAAAAATAGCTAAAAGCAGGTAACTTAAATATTAATTCATCAGAAAAGCACATGAAATAGTAATGTAGATTCGAACAATAAAAGTTTAAAGTCTTACAAACATATAATATTTTAACTGAAAACGGCACAGAGAAATGGCACAGAATTTGAAATAGAAGACTAATGTAACGCCGTTTGGACGATTTTCCGCTCCCATCTTTAACGCCCGCCGTTTTTCCGACACAAAACGGGACTAAGAGGTTAAGCATTTGGCTTCAAACAAAAGTATCCATCAGCTTTTTTGTGGAACCAACTTTAATTCATCAAGCCTAATACTATCATAACGAATAATTTTACAGTGCTAACTTTGATTTGCAAGAGCTCTTCGAATTGTTTTATTTAGCCATAATGAGTAAACCAAAACAAGTTCCTCGAATAAGAAACCGTTTGCAATCTAAAATAATTCAACACAACGTCACATGAACATTTATGTTTAAAACAAAGCGAAATTCCCAGCGGCAAACATACAGAAGGTATCTAAAACGAAAACTTTCATTAACTGAAAGTGTCCCTAGATTTTTAGATGATATTGCACGAAACCAGAGATTCTTTAGCTTATAAAAATAGAAGCCGGGTTTTTGAAACTTGCTAAAATTAGACATATTTTTTTTCGTTTTATTTGATTGGTTTATTTGATGATTACCTATATTGATATCCTATGTCACCGAAGAACTGAACTTATAAATGAGTTATATTTACGTACCGTACTTCGGGTTAATTCGCCTTTCATAATTTCTCCGTAACCGTGTCGAGATAAAATCATTCATTTCGTCTGCAATTCAAATTTTCTTTAGAAGTTTGTTAAGTTGATTTGGGAATTTTCTGTGACTTACGTAGAATTGTTTATAGGTAATAATTTCCAGACTCGATTTACATATTGTAATTAAAATTAGATTGACATATTATGGTGTAGCTTTTGAAGAGTATAATTAATTTATATTCTGCTTATTTTCGCTTTAACTATAAGAACTGGACCTGATACTTCGCTTGATTTATCTTTAGATACAATAAGAAGATTTCATTTTCTAGTCTTTCCCAAGAGAAAAGTGTTTTTTGCCTGAATATATTATCAACCAGTAGAATTGATCTAGTCAAGATTATTCTACAATTCAAGTTCGCTCAGCGTGCTATTGAGCGAGCTATGATCAGAGTATCTTTGGGAGATAGTCTGAGCATAGCTAACATACCTTGCATGATGAGCAAACTGATGTGGCAGTGGGCTGGTCAAGTATGTCGAAGGACTGATGACCGATGGAGCATACGAGTCATATAGTGGAGACCATGGATCAATAAACGCAGTGTAGAACGCTCTTCAGTCAGGTGGACTGATGACCTGAAAAAGTAGTGGCAACCGTCTTAATGCCGCAGGTGGAGAACTGAACGGTTGACGTGCCTTGGGAAAAGTCTATATCTAACAGTGGTTTGTGATTGGCAATTGATTGATTTATTGATAGAATTAATTAATATATTTTTTTATATATACATAAGTCGGTCCCCACGGCGCGCCAATATAGGTTTCACATTAAAAAAATCAACGTTAATTGTACTACTGTGTTGTGTGTCCTAATCTACTAGCTAACCAACTAACTAATCATTTAAAAAAGATTCAAATAATTGACATGCGGAATAAAAGCCCCACCTATTTTTACTGAAACATAATTATGTATTATAACTAGAGCCATTTAAACTACCCAAGTATGGCTATTGTATTAGTACAAATTCTATTGATATATCATCCAATAGATGATTTATTTGAGATAAATAAATTATGAAAGTTGCATAAATTTGAATTATTTAATAAAGATACTTGTGTGACTATTATAAAACCAACTACCAGTGTTCGAAGAGACAGCTTGTCCGACAAGCAATATGATTTCTCAAGCGAGATGTTCAACTTCAAACTGAACAAAGAGAGTTACACGCTCAACTGAGTGTAAATATTGGACTATATACTGGACCACACACAGACGCCATATTCTAAATTTTCTGTAATTTGAAATATCTCTAAATATCTGTCACCGGTTCGGAAATACCGATAGATGTGAAAATAAATTAACGTGATTATTTACGAGATGATGATAGAAATTTGAATATTCGTTATAAATATACGTTCCACGTTTGAGTTTTAAGATAATTTGTCGTTTTATAACATTGAAAATGATTGATTTCTAATATTATAAACTAATATAGACTCGTATTTATGTCACAAGTGTCCATTTTATTGGTCACAAGGAAATACTATTTTCGTTCCATATTTGAAATCATAAAAATGTTAGCATTCTTGAATTTAAAAATCCTCTCGTAAAAGGACATATAAAACTTGATTTTCCAACAAGTGGCCGTTTGCCGTTTCAGTACATTTCAACTGGACATCATTTTATTGTAAGGTAATGAGAAAATGGCTTTTACAGCTTCGAAATAAAAATCTACGATTTTTCATTACATTTTTATTTACTTGTCTTTGAATCATGCAGACTGTTTCATATTAGTTAGTTTGATTAGTTTATTTCTGTTACGTGACTGCATAGAGTCAGTATATCACTAATTGAATATAGGATGTTAGAACAGGATTTCAGAAAGCGATTAAATTGCTTTTCTGCTAAATTCTAAAAATATATACAAGAACATTTGCGTGCAAAAGGTTGCTATAAAATTCTTGTTTTTATCGAAGATAAACCCATGGGAATAAAACGATCGCCTTCTAGGTATTTGTTTTTTACTTATATAAATTTCTCTAATACTATTTTCGGTTGTAAGCTATTACAAAATTTAACCAAAAAATACCTCTTCTGTTCTGAACCGGTTTTAACCGGTAGTTTTTGACTATCTTTAAGTAACTGTATTTCTTTTATGGATATATTTTAATAATGCATAAATTAATTTGAATTATATTTATATAAATACTTTACAATACAAATGTTGTAATAACAATAAAAGTTACATTAAAAATGAATTGTAGTTCTTTCATATATGTGATGAGGTCAGAATTTACCTATATCTCATTTTATCGTTTTAAATGGTCGTTATTGAATAGAATGATTCAGATTTGCTTAGTTACATGTTACATATATAAACTTTATATATATATATGTGATTTGATTAGATAATTTGTTAAACTGTACTGCTATTGTGACTATTTGTTTGGTATGTTATCTATGGTATGTAAGACTTTGAATATTTTATTACGTTTCAGTGACAACTTAATTAATATTTTTTTAAAAGTAAATTGTTAGATAAAAACAACTAATAAATGTTCCACTGTTAGGCAAAAATATCTTGGAGCTTATTGCACCACTCTGATTGGTTGGTGGATAGATATGGGGCTGAATATATTCCGACCCATTATTTCGTCGTGATATTTTCATTACCGCAGAGAAGACACAAATTGTGTCCTTGAAAACTCAGTGGTGATTATTCGAATTTAACCTACGATATTATTCTTATTAATCCAATAATTCTCTCTCACCTCACCAAACCTAATAATAATTTATTGAAATCTATGAAGTCGTCAAAAACAATAAACAAATAAGGTTGTATATGTTTTATTTAAGCTTTATATTTATAAGTAAATTGAGCTCGAATGTGTGCGAGCTGTATTTAAAGTGAAATATAAATAGTAATAACATCACAATATTCTGTGTCCAATAATGAATTCAAATTGTGCACAAACTTAGCATCAGACAAAAGCCTTCGCGACTATAATGGCGTACCTCTGCATTTAAAATAAGCAGACCAAGTAAAGAGCAAGTCGCGAAAAATCATTATTTCTGTACTTTATTGAGTAATAATATTGCACGCATCGATCAATTGTAAAGTTAAAAAGAATCTTTAAAGAGTGTTTGTGATAAGGGATATTACAAAACTAATGACTATTTAGTTTATTGCACATCTTGGGAATAAGATGGTCGCATTCACACTGTTTCAAATAACGTAAAACATTTTTGTTACTATATGTAAACAAAAATCCCTGTGAGTTTTTTTTCGCCAGTACTTCTCAGGTCCGTGGTGTTCATTTCCGAGCCGGTGGTAGATTTTAGAATATTAATAAGTAAGTGTAACTCAATATTGAATAAAAAATTCTGACTTTGACTTGACTTTGACTCCGGTCTGTAATTGCTTAATATTTATAATTTACAAGAAATACTTACAGAGAAGTCTGTCATTAGACTTTATGTCTAAATTACTTTGACGTTTAGTAATAAAAATATATTTCGACTATTGTATTTATTGCTCTTTTATTGTTGTTGTGACATTGCAACATCTTTAACTAAATTTGTTTATTTTGCTAGCAAAATCTGGCAGGCGTTTTCCGTCCCGTGTATACCCCGTTATATACCAATTGTCAATGCGATCGGTTAACCGGTTAACTAGTATAGTAGTTGATGTGCCGCAAAGTTAATTAGTGCTTTTACAGCTATTTTATGCTTTTTTGGAGAAGGTCAACCTTCTCAAAAAAAGTACCTATTAAGTCAATTAGAAACGAGGTCAATTAATTTCAAACACATTGACCAACATCTATTTTGTGTTCTGTGTAATATAAGTGAATACATACGTCATAATACCATTACGTCGCAAACGTTTCACGAATATTTTTTATAACGACTTGCATTTATTAACTATATACTTACTTGTAAATTACACCGGCTCATTCGTCTACCACATAGAAACAAAGCAACACAAATATACAAAGTATTGATGTTAACGATTCGCAGACGAGCATACACGAAGCTGTGCTCATTACCAATAAATATATTAACGTTAGCTATACAATATAATCTATTATATACGTAAGACTAGTAAGGTATAGGTTACTCTAACATTGAAGGAATAAACGATTACATTTAACTTAGGCTTCGTCGTTTGGCAGGGTATTAATTACTGAGAATAGGAAAGGCTAGGCTATCGTAGCGAAATGTGTAATTTATATGGCGTTAATGGAAGTGGTGCTTAGCTTATACGTACCAGAATAGAGAGGATAGTCACTTATAATTTTGGGCTTCTATATTATTAAAGTAGTAAGTTTTTATGATAATGAAACTATAAAAAATAGACTCGATTTCACACTCATTTCTTGGAACATAGTGAGATTCAGAAGATTAGAAAACAATGCATAATGACACATCATGAGTAAATAATTATAATATACTATTTGCTGTCCGCGGTTACGCTCGAATTTTAGAGGTTCTGTCCGTGCAGTTCACTTCATACCAAATTTCATTAAATTCGTTTCGTTGGTTTTTTGTTTTGCTTCTATGCCTTATTATTACATCGATGAATTTTACACGAGTGAGTGAGATGGCTTGTGTTCATCAGCATCAACATCCTCCTGCCCTTATCCCAATTTTATTTGGGGTGGGCGCAGCATGTCTTCTTCTTCCGTACTTTTCTGTCTGACGTCATCTCACAAGTAACATTCTTTCCAGCAATATCGTCGTTCGCATCATCCATCCATCGTTTCTTTGGTCGTCCCCTTCGTCTATACCCATCCAAGTCCATGCTCCAGGCCTTCCTCACAACATGATCCTCATTTTTCGATTTTTTTGTTACAATTATGTATATTACGTCTTTTGAAAAAGTAAAAGAATTTATAACGATTTTTTGTAATTTAGACCATACCCTTTAATTGCCTTGTGGTACGAAATACATTTTAATTGTTTTACAAACGAGCCTGGTGCGGCTCAAAATAAGGGCTTGCTACAAGTTATGGAGGACCTGCGGGTATTAACTAAGTACGAAACTAAGCTTTAGTAAGATGTTGCCTGAGTTGAATGAACTTAAAAGATGTGAAATAAAACAGAGGACTATTTTATGACGTACTAGTTTAAAATTACTCTTTCAGGGTATAATTATATTTCAAATAATTAACATTTATAAAGAACGGAATGGAAATTATAAATGATAAAACCGTAGGATTTACTCGAAAGTCATATACATATAAGATATTCGTATCTCCACAGATGTCTCGTGCTTTTGATAAATTTTATAATTTGGATTAGCGGTTTGTTAATGAATCTGTTTGTTTTTATTGCTAGACAGCATCTAAATATTAGGATTATTAATGCAAATATTCATTTCATAACGACGGGTTGGTTGGCGTGTTTGCTTTGCTAGAACGACCCATTGCAGAAGTTTGTGTGCATGAAAATATCTGTTTGTCCTGTGTTTGGATGTAATTATTTATATAAGCATTTATTTACCAAAGAAAATTATCACTGGTTTCCATGGTATAAGCTCTGCTTAGTTTGTATCAGATGGCCGTGTGAGAGTAAAATCCCGTGTGTGAATGGACATTATTATTGCAATTCATATGCAAGTATAAGATTTTATTGAACTTTGTGACTCTATGGACGATTTCTCTATTGACTCAGAATCGAATCTTGCAACTATTCAATGCTATGAACGAAAAATATCTATATTAAATATTTTTATCTAGTCAAAAGCAGCGTTTTCATATTTTACTTATAAAATATCTGATATTTCATTAAAAAAAAAAGTTTTTTTAAATATAAATCAACGTACTTGTCTTTAATATTACTAATAAATTAATATTATCACTTTAAAATCGGACTGGAGGTTTTATTGTTGTTATTTGTTAAGGAAATTACTGCCATCGCTACAAAGTGTGCGGTCCTTTTGTTAATTACTTACGCTTTCACTAGATCTCCCTCCAATTCTAAATTCAACAACGCAAATAGAAGCTTGTTAACTGTATTGTAAACATCCACCAACTCACATTGGAGCACCGTGGTGAATAAGTATGAAAGCTTATCTTAAAAGATCTTTGGATCAGCAGTGGTATGTTTACAGGCTGGACTGTTCTGTATCTCTATTAAGTTGTAGACAAGTTCTTAAAAGTTAAATTATTATTAATACTATTAGCCCCTACAACATTTCAGAAACAAAACAAACCAGGACAAAGTTTTGCTGTTTAGTGATAAAATATTAATTGATGAGCAATTGGCACATGCCCGGAGAGACTTGCATCAAGTCCTACGACAATCCTTAGCTTCATTTATATATTAAACGAACAAAAACAGGCAAATGTTATTTTGCTTAGCGGTACAGTAGTTGATTCGCAGCGACATAAACAAGCAAGTTACTGATTGTAACTCGCTTGTTGATGTCGCTGCGAAGTGGTTTGTTTAAAAACCGTCTTGTGTCTGTTGGTGGGGAAGCCTATTATTATTAAGCTCACACAGTTATACTAACATCCATCTTATCTAATATTATAAACGCGGAAGTAACTCTTCCTGTCTGCCTATTACACTTTTACGACCAACCCATTAAATTTGGGCTACTTTTTATAACTAACTCCTGATGACCAACATCTCAAACGGTAAACAATTTCGTCTGAATACACACTCAGTCGTTTAATAATAATCAAATCAAAAACTAGTTCTTTAAGTTAATCACTGACGAAACTTATCCTCAAAATATAGACTCAAATATATTTTATAATTTTAATTCCTTATAATTAATAGTTTTATAATGAACGAGATTTATTCTAAAGTCAATAAGCGAGAAAAAACATTTATACCCATAAACTAGGATCATTTGTTTTTTTTTTTATTAAATACATAGCATTGCATGCAATTCAAAAAGTTATCGAAAACCAATATTGCTAACGAATAAATAAAGCACCGGCAAATTTTACTCAAAAGCTGGACAGTAATGGAATAATCTGTAATGCCATTGTGAGCATAATCGGATACTAAATAAATGCTACTTTCTATCTCTATGCTGTATTCGTAGGTTCATGTAAAGCTCATTAATGATATTAAGTCACATGTCCACATATTAAAAATCTTATTAACATTAAACATTCAAATGATATTCATGATCTAAACCCTCGTATTTTGAAGACATCTCCTACATAATAATACACCTATTGAAAGATAGGTCGTAGTGATCTAGCGATATTACTTTTACGACCATTTTTACATCCAATCTCCGAATATTTACGACGAACTCAGTTACGATCTCAGTAAATGCTAGGGACGGTTAAAAGGGACGTAATCTTGTCCTCGCTAAGCATATTTTGATTCATCTGCGATTTATTTAAATATAATAAATTTCCAATAAAACGATTCTCTTTGATCGGAATATTTTTTAGAGCATTATTAAAATATTCGTTATTTTTAATCATTTTATGTAAAAAAGTCGTAATTAGTTCTGTGCGTAATGCTTTTATGTAACATTCAACTGTTTGAGATCATATTTTGTCTACTTGATGTTGGAATTTTTGAGACTTTTGTATGATATAGGTAGGTGGGCTCCAATAAGCCACCTGGTGGTACTACTGCTCATAGACATTGACGCTTTAAGAAATGCACCAACATACGGAACTAAGATGTCCCTTGTGCCTGTAGTTACACAAGCAAACTTGCCCTTCAAACCGAAACACAAGAATATTAAGTATTGCTGTTTAGCGGCAGAATATCTGATGAATAGATGGTATCTACCTGTCTGGTTAGGTATCATCTTCTTATCAGATATTCTACAATGACGTTTGACTTTCCCTGCCACTAAGTAACGTAAGACTGTAAGCTTCTATCATATATTTATATTGTTTCAAACGGTCTTGAAGAGGGTGACAGTCGCTATGAGCTGCCATTCCAATAAGTGAGAAGGGAACTAAGATTACTTTTCTCTGTTAAAAGAGTACCAGCGAGCTTGTAGGTGGTGCACGCAGAGAGGGGGGGTTAGTGGATGTGTATGTTAAAACAATCCCGTTTTTAGGGGATAAAACTCGCTCATACCTCGGTTTGGGGCCTTTTGTAATATTCCTTTACCATATTATATTTAATGATAAAATATTTGCCAGTGTTCAGTTTGTTTTCCGAAAGAGAGTATGTTTTTGGTTGCATCTGTATGAATTGAGTGTATTTGGATATCCACGGTAGATAAATTTGCTCGAAAAAATCATATTCCTTAAGGAATATCTCGTGTTCAACCCTATGTATTCGGTCCCAGGGGCAGTCTCCTAGTTTGTTATGCAGCACAATAAAACTAATAAACTGTTCCGGAGACTTTACTAAATTATCGCGGTTATTCAAATACAAGTAAAATTTTTATTATCGTATAAAAATGTTCTGTCGTGATAACGGTGATATTCTACAAAATTATTAAAATGTTCTGTAAAAATAAGGAATTATATATATATATTTTGTTTATTAATCAATTATCATATTAATAAGTAATATTACAATTCTCATTTAGTGATATTTTATTGTTAAATGTAATATTACTCATTCGTGCCGCATAACGACATATGACCCTCTTCTCAGTAAATAGTTTGATTATAAGGCCCACTCTATCCGTATCGTACCTTAGTAACCTTTATTTACCAACGGACTAGTTTATTTAACATAAAGCGTAAACGTATACATTACACAAGCATATCAAAGTGTAAGTCACTCATCATTTACAAGAGATCTCTGTTAAAGCTTACTTGGTAGTAGGGCTTTGTGAAAGTCCGTCTGGATAGCAATACTTAGAATTGTTATATTGAGGTTTGAAGGGTGAGTGTGTGACAAAACATCTTATCTCCAAGGGGTGAAACATTGGCAATATGAGGAATTAGTTAATATTTCTTACAGTATCAGCGGTGGTGACCACTTATTGCAAGGATCATTTGCTTGGCCACCAACTTATACTATAAAAACAGGAACTGTTTAAATACGCGTAGGTAACAATTTGCACCTGAAGCTAAAATTAGATTTCAATCATTAACACGAGCGACGCGACACGGCACCAGCCGCTAGCGTTATAATATATATAGAGGCCATATAGAGTACTAATGAAGTTAATTTACTTAAATATACTTAATGTGGTTGAGCAAAAACGTAAGGGAAGATAAAGTCAAATTTACATTACAGATTACAGCATTACACAATAAGCAATAAAGATTATTACTGAAATACTAGTACAAGTCTAATCTTAGGCGAATTGCTGAATGTTCTAAAATATCAATATTAATTGCATTGAAAGAAAACTAAAGCTTGCTCCAATTATATACTATATATTAATTGCCTATTCCAATGATAATAGGAATAGATTTGAAAAATAACCTTAGGTTAATCTTTATTATGCACGATAAACAGTTTTTGTATAAAAAATATTCATTTATAATACAAGACTATTCCATTTAGCTACGCCATAATTATATTCTTTAGTTTGACTTCCAAAGTTCCAATAACAACTTAGTCGACAATCAAAACGGCATGTTTTCACGACTCATTATGAATATCCATAAATTATTTTAGAGCTCTGTCAATGATCAATCATGTCAATTCAAGATTTTATTATTATTGTTATGTTTATTCTTCCTGCCATTGGAATATATATTTACGCATTGAGGGAGATGCTTTCCTTCTAAAACGAAAAAGATAGAAGAAGGCCTCGGAGCGGTAGTGTGACCACAGTGCCTCCGCTGACTTTCTTCGCTGAAGAAGACCAGGATGTAGGCGTCGGCGCTATGCGCTCTTTCTGCTCCTGTCATAAGCGTCACCCCGGGTACTTAGCAAGTGGAGTTCCGCATAGACGAGGCATCCGCCGGGGCGTCACAGTAGTATGCGCAAGCAATCCCGTGACGCCCCCCCCCCCAAGGGGACGGAGTGGGTACCGCTGGTTTTTTAGTGGATACTTCGGTAGTGGACGGTGTGAGTCCCACTTTATTTTGGGAAACTCGAAAATGTGTTTTTCCAGCGTACAAAAAATTAAAAAAGCCATATCTGAACCTGTATTTATTGTACTCTCTACCCTTCTGGCGATTTATAACCGATTTTTTAGTTTGAATATGTTTGGATGTGACCCTTAAATTGAAATCCTTAAGTTTATACAAACAATATAACGGTTTTAAAGTAATATACAGGCTCATTTATTATGTGTCTTTGGAAAATACACGTTCCTTAAGATTTTACTCGTTTCGTGGGACCCAGCTAAGGTTGATCCATGGTAATATTAAAAATACGAAACTCACTGCGTATGTCTGTCTGCTGCTCTTTCAAGGTCGAACCACTGCACCGAATTTGATGAAATTTTGTTTGAAGCAACCTTGAAATCCATGGAAGGACATAGGCTGCTTTTTGACAAAACTACAGCTAAAAAGCGAGCGAAACCTAGTGATAAATAAATAAATAAATAAATATTGAATAATGTTATATAAGATACGGCCATGTATATTATCAATATATTTTAGATAACCTATGCAGTCTCCTCCGATATTGTGTTATTTCTAGGAATAATCATATTTGCATTTATACAGACTAAGTTCTAATCGAATCTTATGATCGTCGAGATCGTCTATACTATCGATAGCTTTAAAACAAATTATAAGTTTCAAACTGTTTCTAAACGTGATATGTATTAATATCACACACGCAGAGCAATAACGTTGTAAGCATGAAAAAGTAATTTTTTTGTCGTTGTTTTGGATAAGGTATCAGCTGCATGTACAAAAATGGTCAGTATATTTTAATAATATAAAAATAAAGTTATAAAGAAATAATGTTTCGCGTCTCAGTAGGTTAATATTGTTTTAATTACAAAATATCGATAAATCAATTTATGTACGTAAAGTAAAATAAAATTGAATTTAAGCGTAATAACGCGTTCGTGAACGATAATATTAAAAATTTATTCCTTTTAATGACTTTAATGTTGTAATAAAGTGCTTGAAGTTATACTTATTATCTCCATTCGTGAATAAATGTACTGGGTAGTATTATAAGTTGTACCTACGAAGAAAGCCTCTGTTTAAATTATCTTAATTACGTAACAGTTTACCAGCGCAGCTACGACCGAGTATTAGAGGGCAGAGTTTAGGTATTTTATGTCCTTTATTCTGCTCCAAGTGTACCCATAATTTAGTGATGATCGTTTGTTAAAGTTGTTGTAGTTGTCGTTGTGTAAAAGTATGATAATGTCCTGATCGGTTTCGGTCACAGTAATCAGTTTTAGGGAATCTTAGAGAGACCAAAAAACGACGAATGACATATTGAGCAGAAATGCATGCGCATAATCACAATATAATAAATATTTAGAAGAGGCGTTTGAGACTAAAAATTATAATATATATATATGTAAGCTTGGGTGTTATAGGATATTAGGTACATACCAATTAATTATTTTACCATCAAATAGGATTCATTTGTTTCGCTGTGTTCTGGTTTGATAAATAAGTAAGCTAGATTAATTATAGGTAGGTTAAAAAAGGGTAAAGTTAATTTACCAGATTTCACGCGTGAAGCGCGTATGATTTTTTTAAATGATTATCCTTAGTCTTTAGTCGAAACGACTCAACCGATAATCAAAGCGTAACTATAAATACTAACAAACAAACACACTCATTTTCGCATTTGTAATATTAACTACCATTATATACTTTAGAATAAATTTTTAGCAGCATACCAATTCAGCATTCTCTAAAATTAGTGTACTGATTGTCTTGATTCTGTTTTCTTATATCGCCTTTGGCCTCGGGAGCAGTGACTAGTTACAGATCTTGAAGGGGAAGTTTAATTTATTGATATTAGCGCTGTCAAAGGAACGCGCTGCGCCGGTTCCTTTGAATTTCATGCCCTATTTCCCCGAGTAACCACAGAGAGGGTTACGCAATGCTGGTAATGCGATGATCTGTTTATTTTCAATACCGTTGTAATTTAAAAACTATGGAAGTTCCTGTTTTCTTTCCTTTAATTTCCCACTACTGGGCTAAGGCCTCTTCTCCCTTTGAGGAGAAGGTTTGGAGCATATTCCACCACGCTGCTCCAATGCGGGTTGGTGGATACACATGTGGCAGAATTTTGTTGAAATTAGACACATGCAGGTTTCCTCGCGATGTTTTCCTTCACCGTCGAGTACGAGATGAATTATAAACACAAATTAAGCACATGAAAATTCAGTGGTACTTGTCTGGGTTTGAACCCGTAATCATCGGTTAAGATGCACGCGTTCTAACCACTAGGCCATCTGGGCTCGTTATATATAACATTTTGAAATGCATTTTACAGAACCTACTCGTATATTCTTGTTGTTAAAAATATAACAAGAATAATACATCTTTTTTTATTTGCTTTTTCGATGGTAACCTTTGTATAACTTTAAAGAATGAAAATCGTAAATTAAAAAATTACATGCCCGTACTTTTCTGTTGTAATTACTTTATAACATTCATTCATAATGTTCATTCTTACATGAATTTGTTGAGATACAAATTGTTGCACTTACAGTAACAGTAGCAGTTATATATGTCGTATCCGGTCAAGCGTACAGACACTCAACGGAACGAAAAGCGCGCCTACGGTTGTGAATTTGACTTCGATGTAGTTCGGTGCTAACTTCAGCGCGCTTTCGACAGAGTCGTGAAGGCATCGCTCGGGTCGAGGCAGATGACTTACTGCAAAGCATTAGCCGAGTGAGGTCACGGAACTGTCCTACCGTTCCTGAAGTGCTGAGTGTTATCATTCTTATTTTGATTTTGATTAATTTGTCTGTTAACCTAATAGTGTAATAAAGTGTAATTAAATAATAACTAAGTGTTCTTTGTATTATTTTCACGATGCGATCACTGTGTGCCCACACGATGAACAATAATAGTGACAATAGACCTGATGTCCCTCCGACAATAGATCTGATGTCTCTCCGACATATAAATTCAATATTTTTTTAACTTTAACTACCGTATATGTCGTCGACCGTGCTCGATTGGGCGATACCGATAAATGTGCCCCGCACAGACATCACACCCTCTGTGCATTTAGCATAACATCTGGTACGGCCTGGTACGAAAAAAATTATCGTAAAAAATTATAATACAGGATATTGCAAAAATAAGCCGGGTCTACTTGGTATTGTATTATTCAATAAATCGATGTCAAAGTCAAGCTTGGAATGAAGCCGCCTTCGCTATATATTACATATGTTTTAAACAATACGTACCTCAAATGTCGAGAAATAAATATTGTTATTAAACATCCCGTGTGAATTAAAATAATAACAAAAACTAAGTTTAATTAATATTATACAAAATCGTTTATAATAGAAATAGAGGGAAAACACGTTACGTGACGGCTTCTCTTTTCAAACACTTTTGAAGCGAAGAGAAAATGCTATAAATTATGTCAATTAATATGTGCATTTTTTAAAGGTTTTTTACCGAAAAAAAATTAAATTCATCTCTAATAAGGCCACATTACATGTATACACACACGCCTTTAGCTCATTTTAAGATACGAAAATAACTCTATAGGGTACTTACTGGTACGAATGGTATCGTTTTGAAGTGAATCTAGTTCGCAAACGACCACCTAGTTGCAGTGGAGGATCTTGGCGGCAATTTCTCCGTAATAGGAGAGGTAGGAAATCTTTACAATAGACAGTTACGGGATATTAGAATAAGTTGTTGATGCTGTTACAAAATAAAAAAAGTTATGTGAAATAACTCCCCAACACAAAAACTCTTTGTTTTAATGAAGTTTCTCCTTTTTAAGAATTAATTTTCTCAGCTTGTCATATCCAAAGCCTTTGTGTACAATAAGTCGTAACTTGCAGTATTTACAACGTGCAAAGTGGTTCTTGGAACTAAGGGTCGTTAACCATGTTAGAGCTCGTTTAAATCATAGAATGTTAAATTAGTGTCATTCTATGTATCATCCTAATAAAATTCTCATGTCATGACTATCACCTGCTTTACAAAGAGAATTGTTCCTCCGCGAAAGTGTACTATTGTGTGTGAACATTTGTTAAACTGCATTCACGTTAACTCTCGGAAACATTTCTCGACACTGATTGTATTAAGGCTTCGTCGTTTCACAGAAGTCCTTGGTATTTCTTCACTATGTATTTTATGATACTTCTCACTTTAAAATTCCTATTTTCTCTAATATATTTGGATGATGAAATTACACATTAGTTATATTCAAATATAAATTCAAATGTAAATAAATAAATGAATAAATAAATATTGGACAACATCACATACATTACTCTGATCCCAATGTAAGTAGCTAAAGCACTTGTGTTATGGAAAATCAGAAATAACGACGGTACCACAAACACCCAGACCCAAGACAACATAGAAAATTAATTAACTTTTTCTACATCGACTCGGCCGGGAATCGAACCCGGGACCTCAGAGTATCGTACCCATGAAAACCGGTGTACACACTACTCGACCACGGAGGTCGTCATAGCTAAAAAACTTAAAAACATTCATATAAAAAACTAAAAACTTTAAGTAAACCTACCACCGGTTCGGAATGTAGATTCTACCGAGATGAACCGGAAAGAATGAATCAAGGGAACTAAGATGTTATCTCACTTGTGTCTGTAATGATACTGGTACACTCACCCTCCGAACCAGAATGAAGTATTACAGATTAATGCCGTTTAGCAATAAGTCGAACAAATCATTTCTATATGGCATTTATCTATATACTGTTTCCATCGAAGATTAACGATATTTTATTTTATATTTATTTTTATATAAATAAAATTTATAACATACATTACATGCGATTTGATTATTGCTGTGCAATATTATGATATTCAAAACGCCATTTTTTCACGAATCTATACTAAATAACAAGCAATTGTTGTTATTTATAAATCCTGTATTAGTATTCATTTCGGCTTCACTTTTGTGCAATTTTAGGTGAAAAAATGTAGCCTATGTCACTCTCTAGCCCATAAACAATCCTTATGTAATAAATCAGGTCAGTCCGTTGCTCTGCTGCGCGACTGAAGGATTACGCGACAGACCTACATACACACTTTTGCACGGAAGTAGGGATAACGTTATTTTGGTTTGCTTGTGATACTTTCTAATCCGACTCGCTTTTTTCATTAGAGGACGTCATGGTAGAATGTTTATGAGTCACTGTAATTACTGAACTCGTAATTACGCAGGCTAGGATGTTTCTTTTAACTTGCCTTGTGGGGACGGAAATGAGGTCCGGTGTACTTTCATCGTAGTCGTTCTACAAAGGTTTACGGGATTAAAAGAGAAAACTATCATTCTTTGTTAATATTTTCGTTGAAATTATATATTAAAGAGTTTCATTTTAGATTTTAAAGTTATGTGAAAGTAAATAAAGTTATGTCAAGTAAATGACCAGTTTTTAAGGATTTGTAGCTTATTTTAAAACGCTTCTTCAAAGAAGAATAATTTAACCTAACGCAGGCAGATTTCGTCGAGATTTTTTCAATGCTAAATTGTGTGCTTACTTGGGCTTGAACAAGAGATCTCCGCTTAACTTTCAAATTTTCTATCCCCTGGATAATAAATCTTATTTGCCCTATATTAATAAATATTAAGTCAACATGTACATGTAATTGAGTTATTTGTGAGTTAAGACGATAATTTAACGAAAGTAAATACATATTAAGCGAGAGATCGGAGAGCGAAGTGTCAACCGCTTTCGAGAATGAATTCGAAATGTAATCGAACTAATGCAGCGAAAGATTTTGTGACATCCAATCGTTTAAAAGATTTCATTTATAGTCAGACTCGTAAATGAGAATCCTAGAAAATAATCCATTAGTAGTTTTAGTTGGGTTTCAATTAAAATACATAAAGGTTAAACTAATAAGCCTCATTCAATGAAAGATATACGGTCTAGCAATATTAAAGTAGGGTGTTCGATCTTGACCTAACCTATTGTTTGTAACTCAAGCACAAGCTCTCTGCTTAGGTAACTAGAGAAGAAAACAGTAATGCTCTGATCAAATATATATCTTTTTTTTTAATAAATTGAATTGTACTTTATTGACATACTCTATAGTAGTAACTACTGCAACTATTTGTCGGTTTTTCTCGGTAGAATCTACTTTCCGAACCGGTAGTAACCGGTTTTACACTGAATTCAACACTGTAATATGGTCATTCAATAATGTTTTAATGAGTCTACTTGAAAAAAGAATATTTTGATATTAATTTCCGCGTTTATAGCAGAACGGATATCTTTATTTTGAATTATGTAACGTTATAGTTCAAAAGTATATAAGAGCCTACATAAATAAATAATATTTTCATTTGTAGTCTGATTCTGCACGTAGTATTATTGTAAAGTCAATAATTGACTGTTGTGATCTTACACAACTATAGATAGTATGTCTATAAGAGTTTGACAAAGTTTTATCATTATACCACTTCGCTAGTGAAATTGGTTTTCGATTTAATTAAATGAAATTGATTTTTCACGAGTGTTTTTACCATAAAATATAAATATTATGATCATTAAGTCTAGACGTCTATACGACTTATTTTTTTTATAGTTTTATAGATATATCTCAATACTTGAAAAGGATAATGAAAATTGATGGTTTAATTAGAGAAGTTAAGACCAAGTTTGTTATTGAATATATGATAATTAAATTTCATTTCAATTTCTAAATTTGAAATAGATTGCTTTTTAAATTCCAATGCTGTTCAACCCTCGGCTGATTTATTTTATTCTTAATATACTTGATTATCTATAAATAGTATAAGACAATATAGTTTTCTGGCTCTGTATGTATCTCTACTAACTTCGTCTAAGCTTAATAACGGATTTTCATACAATTTTCTCTAAAAACATAAGCGGTGAACGGGGACGGTATGTGTACCTATATCATTTGTAAATATTTTGTACAAATGAATGAACTATAACGGCGTTTTATCCAGAAATATGTTTTCGTTCGCTTGCATGACTTACGCTGATCGAACCTTAGAAGATACACCAAAACAATGTACTAGAGAATAGTTTTAAAAAGTCCCACAACTAAGTCCGTAATAGTATGTGTCTTCTAAGGTTATTCCGTAACTATAGGATATTTACGAAGCGTTTTTTTTTTCAATTAATTACTAATTCTTATATTTGTTTCTGTGGACATTTTATAAACATTAAAATTGTCAATCGCTCTCTATTATTCGAATGAAATCTTTACACAAATTACGTGCAACCAAAGAAATTGTTTTCTGCCTACCGGCTGGTCGATTCTGGCTGTAACAAAAAAAAAAAAGCGATATTAGCAGTTTGAATTACCTAAGTTAGTATAATACTTGGAAGAGCATGTGAACATAAGACCTCTAGATAACGCCCCAGCCACAACGGCCACATGCCCAAAATCGTATTCAAACATAAATGTCAGAAAATTATGTGTCGAATATTCGCCATTCGCCAATTTCAAGGAGATTAAAAACATTTTTTGAGTTTTATTTCTATTTAAAATTTACGCTCTACAAAAAACCAACTTTATAAATAATAATCATAAAATAAATATACCTATTATCTTGCTGAGCGAACTTTTCATATTTTTTAGTTAAACAATTTAACCCGCGCAAATCCGGGTCGAGTCGCTAGAATTTTATAAGAAGCTGTATAGTCGTCCGATAGTGATTATCATTACCAAATATTATGTTTCTTCTTTTATTATATATTGAAATTTATTAACAATAATAAATAAACGTTGTATAGTAAAGTTCTTAGACAATCGTCAATGATGTCTTTAATGCGTTCTCTCACTGAGATCAAACGCTATTATGCAAATATACCCCCGGATACCAGCCTTCTTTGATTACATGGCGAATCAAATACGCCTATTGTTAATGGAGAAAAAAGAATTTTGGGAAATATAATCAACTCAAATGTCTTCTTTCTGCAAAACCGAAGACGACAGTTATATTGAAATTGAGTCCATAAATTAAGTTAACATTGTTTATATTTAATTATTTCACAATTTGACGTAAATGATTACCAAAATTCAACGTTGAAATTTGACACGACTAAAGTTTTATTTTAAAAACCACAATATTAATTATGTTTTAAAAAACCTTACCTACACAGAGAATTCCAATAATACTATTATTAGTGATATTGAAAATATCTTGTAGTGTTAAATTTAAATGGAGCGATACATTCAATTTACATATATACGACTTTGTTTGAATAAAACAATTTCCCTAAGATCAACCTCAGCTGTTTCGAATTCGCAGTTTTATTAAAAATTGGATAGACTGCAGGTGCTAGCGGCAATGTCTACGTCGCCACTAAGCGACAATTCAATTTCATTCGAAGTTGTACGAGTTGTAGACATCAAGAAGTCTGGCTTATGTCTTTCATAACTTGACAATTGTAGAATGTCTGCTCTTTAATATAATTCTTATTGCTCTTTTGTACGCCTATTTGGGTATCTTTATCATGTTTTTTTTTTGTAATTCGAAGGGTAGTAATTAGGTTATCTAATTAGTACTTGTAAGTAGATTTTTTTATAAAGCATATTGTGTGTGTAAAAGCTGATGTACTTATCAATGGGGAATCGATGGATCCAGTTGAGTCAGCTGTATTTCTTGGCCTTACCGTTGATGCCAAGTTACAATGGGTCTCCCGTATTAACGGATTTGAGATCTGCGGCATTAGCGGTAAAAAATAGATTATTTACCGATGTTTGTACGGCCCGCTTAGTATATTTAAGAGCGTAGTTTGTAAGCGTGGGAATTTATTTTAGAACACACACATAGGTACTTTTCAATAATACAGTTGCATTGTGCAGTGTATCGTACGCATCCCCGGAGATAATTAGTTGCTTGTTTTCGGTGTAACGAATAAATTAAATTTTCATTGCGCGTTCATAACGTAGGATTTATAAAAATACATTTAATTACGAGTAATGTATTAGCTATAAGGTTGTCACTCGCAAACACAATTATAAATTATTTGTTAGCATAGGGTGCGGTCAGAGTGCATTAAGATGCCAAATATTCATTATGAGTTTTATTGTTTCAACTGCTTTCGTCTAACTAAATAATAATTATTATTTTCTTGATATTTTAAGGTTGGTAGATATACCGAATTAAATTAAAGTAAAGACACATTAAATAATCACTTCTTAAATTTTTAAATATAAATAACGGAGTTAAATATAATTTTTTTCAATATTCTATTTTTAAGTAAAATATTCGAAAAAAATATTTTAAATCAACTTCTAGTCCATTTCGGTACAAATACTATTTTTCATAGTGAGCAATTCGATTTTACAAGAGGTCGCTCGACAACTGATGCGAGAATAGCACTTCTTAAACATATTTACGATGCTTGACAAAAATCACAGAATGCTATTGGAGTATTCTGTGATTTGTCTAAAGCATTTGATTGTGTAGAACACGAGACGCTTCTTTATAAGCTCAAATACTACGGTATTAAAGGTAAAGCTCTTGATCTCATTGCTTCATATTTAAGTCAAAGAGTCCAGCAAGTTTTCATTAATGGCATAAAGTTTTCTGGATCTACGTTAAAAATGAGTATTCCACAAGGATCAATTTTGAGTCCCTTTCTATTTCTAGTATATATAAATGATCTTCCTTTTTATGTTAAAGGTATTTGTGATATAATGTTGTTTGTTGACGATACTTCACTGATTTTTAAGGTAGACAGGAAAAAATGACTATGACGATGTGAACGGTGCATTATCACAGATACACGATTGGTTTACAGTAAATAATTTAGTTTTGAATACTCAAAAAACAAAATGTGTAGTTTTTACCCTACCAAATTTTAGAAAGCAAAATTATAATATATCTTTAAATGGTGGCCGTCTTGATGTAGCCAATACTACGGTTTTTTTTTGGGAATAGCATTGGATTCCAAACTTCAGTGGAGTCCTCATTTATCGTCTCTGACAGGAAGACTCAGCTCCGCAGCATACGCGGTTAGAAAAGTTAGAAAACTAACTAATATTGGTACCGCTAGTCTAGTATATTTTGGTTATTTTCACAGTATTATTTCATATGGCATATTACTTTGGGGTAATACTGCAAATATTGAATCTGTTTTTATTTTACAAAAGAGAGCAAACCGGTCTATTTATAATCTTGGAGCTAGAGACTCTCTTCGGGATGTTTTTAATAAAGTAGGAATACTCACTGTTGTAAATGTAAAATAAATGGGATACTTTCGTACGCCATGGGGTAGATTCATATAGGGTAATTAAAAAGCCAATTAAAATCGTTAAATTTTTATTAATTATTACAAAAATATTTATTTATTAAAGAACTAACTTAATAATATGTGACTTGACTAATGGTCGATAAATCTTTCCTGAGAAAAATAACAAAAATAAAATCGTTCATCCTTCGTTTACTTTTTGATTATTCTAAACTTTACAATCAGTATATATGAGATATTTACAATAATTTTGTATGGCATCGTTGTACAGTCTTTGATAATACAACGATCCTTCAGATTCCTATGAATTACTATTATTATTGTCTTACGACTTCTGGTGTTATAGGAAGATATGTTTTTATGCATTTTATTTCATAAAAAATAATTTTGATATACTGGTGGTTAATGAAATTTAAGGGGGCACATTCGTACGCGTACGAATATACCCCCTGTCTAACTGTCCGAATGCACCCGATGCCTTTACACAAAATTAAAATACAACTATACATATACAAAATCTAAATTAGTTTCACAAATATAACAATTGAAACTCAAATTAAACAATGTTAATATTAATCAATCATCACCATTTTGTAAAAAACATAACAATTCTACTTACAATTACGAACTAAGCTAAGGTAAAAAATTTACTTAAAAATTGGTAAGTAGTGTTTCTAAGGTTTCATACCTTATGGGTAAAAACGCGACCTTATTATTAAGACTCCACTGTCCGTCCCTCTGTCTGTCCGTACGTCTGTCGGTCACCAGGCTGTATGTCATGAATCTAGACAATTAAAATTTTCACAGAATTTTTTTTTAATTGTTACATACTGTTTATTTTTTAATTATTCCTTTATTTTTTTATGTGTTCGATAATTTTCTTTACGTTTTCCCATTTAATTCTGAATTAGAAATTAAATAGATAGAAGCAAAGATGAGGAAAACAATAACCGGTTAGTAATACTTACTTACTGAGTTCATCTGGTTTCTTGAAAAGTAAAAATTAACAATTGCGTCCCACGACACTCGCGCCCCACCCTTATGCTAACTTGTCTATGTGTGCGTAGACGTTTTGCGAAATTATAAGAGTCGGCTAGAAATAAAAATTGACGTGCTCTCACCTTGGGCTCTGGGGAGGGACTGAAAATTTATTGACAGCGATGTCGAATAATAAGTCAAAACCGTCAAATTATTTTCTCCATACTAAAATGTATGGACGCCGAATGCCAAAAAGTAAGCAATATTTAAATAAAAATTACTATAATATTGTGAGATATAATAGAAATTGAACACGGTGAACTTATTGTTTACACTTTTGTGTCCCCATTTAACCAAAAATACATGTATAAACTAGCCGCTAAATAGCTTAAAAAATGTTAATAGAAAAGGTCGATTTCAGTGTTTGGAGTGATGTTGACGATTAATTTACCAGGTTATTGATACAAATTTTATAAATATAACGCGGTGAAACTTGAGATATATCTATTGAGATACTGAATGTATTTTTTCATCCATAATCAATGCTCCAGTTTTAAGATATTTCGAAAATAGTAAGCGCTATTTAGGCGTTCCGCAAGGACTGTCCTCTTAAGTTATTTTCACAGTAAATTAACACAGTGTTACTTCATTATGATCTGGGGTAACGCAGCTGCTATCTATACTATATTTTTGCTACAGAAGAGGGCTATTCGCGCAATCTATAACCTAGGAGCTAAAAAATCATTTAAGTATAAATTTAAAGAAATCAAGATATTAATTAAATGAAGGACTTCTCAATAAATATTATGTAATGTTATGTATGTGCGGAAGAGTATTCATGATTTTATGAGAAAATATTTGTTGTCTTTAGACAATACAAACCCTATGTCCCTGCATTTTAAAACTGTAATATCTTCGAAAATATACATTTCAATAACATGCTGTACAGTCCCGTATTAATTTATATTAAATGCATAGTGTATTGAAGGTTCTTAATTGGACAATAATTAATGTTGTATTGCTTAAAATCACTTTGTAAATAAGCCATTATGTCTCGTAAAAACACCTCCCCTTAGTTACTGATTGCAAGCAAGGGGGCCTGACCAGTTTCCCTGGGAGCGATTACGAATCCCTGCCGACTGAATAGGAGCGCTGGATGGTCATGATTTCGTGGTTGGGGCTTTTTTAATCTAAAGCCCGTCTTTTGATCACCTTGAAAGCTTTCATTTTCTCGGGTAAGTCCTTACCAAATCAAGTCTAGTCTTGATTATGATCGTATAACGACAGGAAAAGCTTTGTTGAGCCCCCGAGTAATAAGTTTTGTTCTTACTTGTGTTTGCACATAATTAAGATCAGTCAGGATTCTGCATCTGTTAACATTTTTACAGCTTGTAACTTTTCGTCATGAATCAAAAGTTATGTCATCGCCCGCTTAACCGCGGTTATACCCAGACCTAGTTGATCTTGTTGGGCTTGAATCTTCTTGTCTCAATTCTTTACAAATTCCGTAACAGTCGCTGTAAGCTCTGGGTTCACATTTGGTGCTTTCGACAATCTACACTTATCAGGAATGGTAAATTCTTTTGAAAGTTTTTCTATTGTTTCAGACGGTAAGCCATTCTTATGGACCGGGAGCCAGCGTTGTGTTTAGCAATAGCAGCGTAACTTGCAATGAATATTGGGCTCGAAGCTTGGGTCTCTTCAGAAGCATCATCCAAAGCCTTGATTCTTGATCTATGTCTAGTGTCTGTAAAATATTTTCGTCCGGTAGTATGCGAGGTGGTGACGGCGAACGTTGATGTGTATATGAAGTCTGCACTGGTTGCGACGGTGCAGTTGAACGAAGTTCGTGTTTACATAATGGCGATAGAATATTATCCTCGGTTTCGTTTATTAATCGACAAAGCAAAAAAAGAACATATTGATAGATGAAAAAGAGAACAAATTTTAAATTACTTATTTGACACTTTTAATGTCTTAACTTTAAAATTACACCTTCGTGTTGACTCGCTAGTTAACCTCCATGAAAGCTTACCGACGCTAGTTTATTGAAATATTTGAATACATATTCTCAAAAACCTGAAGAAGGAATAATTAGGAAAAAAAGAAAAACTACTCTATCTCTTATAATTCAGAATGTTTAATCACCGTTATTTAAACATTTAACACTTTAATCGTTAATGAGTAAAAATAATATCCTAATCAATCTTAAATAAATACTATTTCTATTTTACACTTTCTAAAAGCGACATGGACACGTCTAATCAACTTTTTTTTTTTACATTAGCAGCCTGTAAATTTCCCACTGCTGGGCTAAGGCCTCCTCTCCCTTTGAGGAGAAGGTTCTAATCTAATCAACACAATTTCAATTAATTAAAAATAGACAACTAATATTATAAAGGCAACTATCTAACGATCACCGCTCGCAAAGGCTCGCACAAAAGTGAGTTTGCGGATGTCGAGATCCCTCCGACGTAGCTTCTTTCATCTACCCGACATTGTCAGGCCTTGACAAATAATTGGAGGGTAGAAAATGTTGGCTACGTCTTATTCCCTTTCAAATTCTCTAAGAATATAGTATCGCTTCACTCACAACATAGTAATAAACAAACTTACCTGGTGTATTTCGGATTCTGTCGAATATTTTCATACGATGATAACTTTCAACTTTTTGATTTTAGCAGTATAGTAATTAACTTCTTCTTCAGTAATTCGTTTAGGCATTTTACTGTTGTTAAATTGAAATAAACTATTCGATTAACCATGTTTTCGTTGCCTCGCACGATGAAGAAAATGTAAAAGGTAGAAAGGGAAAAAGTCAAATTAGTTACTTTTTTGATAAAAAACCATGCGAAATTGCCAGCAAATACAATAATAGAATACGAAATACAATATATCAATTTAAATGAATTTAATTGACATAACTTTGTACTTCAAATGTTGAAAAGGAAACCACTGAATGTCTTGCCGGTTCTTCTAGGTAGAATCTACATACCGTATCGGTGGTAGATTTAATACAATTCTGTAAAATGACGATTTAAAAGTGCTTTGTCAAAGCCTACTGGAATAAAGTACTTTTCATTTGTTTTAATTACAAAGTCGTATTTTCTCCCGTAACTTCTTTTGTGACTGTGCACTGCCTACGCACTGGTTCACTCGACTTCAAACCGGAATCGAAAATAGAAATCATTTTGCTCTTCGGCGGTAGATTATGTGATGCGGACTTGTAAAAAAACCCTATAACGGTATAAATAAAAAAAGCTTTTTATAAAAGTAAAAAACAAGTCCTTTGTTTTTTGCTTGAATTTACACGTGGATATAATTCTGAGTTTTTAGGCAATCACCAATAATGTCTTTGATGCATTCTCTTACTGAGATCAAACGCTATTATGCAAATATACTCTCGGATTTCAGCGTTCGTTTGTTCTTTGATTACATGGCGAATCAAATACGTCTATTGTTAATGGAGAAAGAAAGAAAACGTAAAACCCGAATATTTAAACCGATTTTAAACAAGATATGAGGTTGATTGGAATGAAGGATGATTATATTCCGGGGGATTAAAAATATCAAAGTGGTGGTTATCTCATTTTCATTGGTACTCTTTTTAGTTATATTTTAAGCATAAATTTAGACTACTACTACTAGCTTAAATTTAGACTTCTTTTTTTATAAATGTACAAATATCTAATTTATCCAAGTGTGAATTTTATTAATTCGGGCTATAATTTTAATCTGAATATTGTCATGTCGTATATGATTTCAATAAATTGAACATTATTCTGTTTTCAAAATTATATAACATATAACTAATTACAACATATGTTCTATTGTCCGGAAATTATTGTGTATTCGTATTATATACAGACTTATGCGCGTTTCAACCGCACAGCATTTAATTTACTAGGATTTTCTCATTCTCTCCTTGCCGTAGTATGTTAAAATACATTACATTTTTCAAACATAATCTTAACATTTGAAATAAAATAAATATCATCATTATAGATTCAGTTCCAATAGTGATATTTGAACAAACTGTTTAGAGTTGTATATTTATTATTATGTAATATTTAAAACATGATCTTTGAAATTAATCTTTTCCTGGTCCTCAGTAGTCTCTCATCTCATTCTTATCATCGTATCTCAAGGGTTCATACGGATCTATGAATATAAATGAGATTAAAAAAGTTGTTTATACGTCAGCATACACGAGCGAGTTAGCATCAACAGCAGCACCTTAAACGTTAATAATAATTGGGTTTCGTGACAATGTAATCGACTTGTGTATAATAAAAACATAAATGTAAGATAAAAATAATTTGTTTTTATCTTGAAGTTTTTTATTCGAACGACTTAAAATAATCTTCAAAAAGTGAGATTCTGACGGATATCACTTAGTATCTCACTCGTGAATTGTTGACAATCGACTTACTGTGATACGCCATATTAATTGCTATTAATTGTATAATTATTGTATTCAATGTCGCATTTTCTGTGGCACCAAAATTCGCTAGCTGATTTTCCGAACTGATACGACGTGGGAATCTTCAAGAAATGAGCCTACTCATTCCTTAAAGGCTGGCAACGGCCTACAAGCCCCGTATATCTGCAATAGCAGATGTTCATAGTCACATTCCATGGTGGTTGTCACATTCCACCAGGTAAACCTCCTTGCCACGCGTTTGCCAAATATGTCACATTCAGACATATCATGTTCTTGGCCTGTGGTGATTTTCAAGTTTTTTCTTAAAGTATATTGAAGATTAATTTCGCGGTTTTTTTGTATGTGATTGTTATCTAAGTTGATTGTGAATCAATTTTAATGTCTTTATTTTTATTGAATACGCCATCGTATGGTTCTATTTTATTGTATAGAAAAAATCTAGGCGCTTCTTGAAGGTTATTTTGCTGATTGATTTTTACTTGTACTATTTTCTGAAATTAATTAAATGAAGATAAGATTGATTATACTACAGCTGCTGCTAGTTGCATTCCATCGTCATACGGGTAATATTCATAACAAGTTACAGCTATTTTGACTCCGTTAAATTTGAAAGTTCCAAAAATCTTTCGCAAACAAAACAAACAAACTAAGATTTAAGCTATCATCGTTCTCAAAATCTCGTCCAAAGACATTGAACGTAGACCTTTCGTAGTGAAATTATTATTCCGATTTAGTCTTACAACTTTTTCTTTCGTACTCTCGGGCTCCTTACAAATTACTTTGGGCATTCTGCTCACTCTCAGTTGGATATATTTTTTGCCAATCAAAACTTTGATTCGTTATGCTCGAAAAAAATGGAAATATTTAAGGCCTAATAAAGCGAATTGTTCTCGAAATGATCTTTATTATCAAGATTATATTCAAAGTTTTTTTTTAATGATTTGGTAATTCACAGTACAGGTAACAGGTCGTCCTTCTGCCAAGGAGAAGTATTTCTCATAGCGCAGCAAGTTGCGTGAACTGTCGCGTGCTGTGATTTTTTATGTAATTCTTTGGCGTTGCGTCTTATCGCGTATTAAAAATCGCGCGGATCTGTCGTGTGCAACATATAGCGTAGGTTGGTTATGGTTCTTAGGGCGTATGTCTTCTTTTTAATATTTTATCAATAAATATATTTTTTGAGTTTCAATGAGTCTGTTGAGTCTTTTAATCCGTATACGGGTGCAAAAACAGTCCCAGGGGGGCTTAGCAACAGGAAGCCGTGGCTATAAATGTGTACCAAATCCTTTTTTTGTATAATTTACCTTGCTGACCTTATTTTTAGAATAAAGGGTAGCAAGTGTGCTGCAATATATAAACGGTAGCAAATAAGATCGTTTTAAAAAAAAACCTAGATTAAGTTAAAGTAACATGACACTGGTTAATCTAAAATGTAAGTTAACAGAATCTAAAATAGTTTTCCGAGAAATAAAAGGATTCCCAGAGGATATTAAAATAAAACACGAATCTCTTCATTCATTGTTCATGCGAATGTACTCGAGCACAGTAGATTGAAAATAAACAGAAAAATAAAAGTTTTCCAATTCCGGGTGATTTTTTCATTGGGATAATCTAGGGGTGTATTATACGAACATTTTGAGAATGAAAGTGATGATAATAATTGATTTAACTTTCTGACTGAATTACGGCCATTGCCAATGGACTAGCGAATTGTGCAGGGTACCATATAGTGCCCTGGTGTATCTGCAAACACAAATGCAGAAGCACTGTCCACTATCATAATCAACGATTCAATAAGGCCGAGAAAGATTATGCGTAAACTCTGGCAACTTTTCGTATTTTCTGAGACACGCGACTGCTAACTGCCAAACTCTGACCTGCTACAGAGAATTGCTTCCCGTATAATAAGGTTATCGGTATTAATATATCATAAGTTCATCGGATAATTGCTTAAAAAAATACCCAGCAAGCTGGTCATAAGCTAATACCATATACAGAGCTTTCGCCGGCGGTTTTTCCGAAACGATACGACTTGGGAACCATCAAGAAAAGAGCGTACTCCTTCCTGAAAGTCCGGCAACGCCCCTGCAAGCCCCCCGGTGTTGCAGATGTCCATGGGCGGTGGTAGTCACTTTCCATCAGGTGAGCCTCCTGCTCGTTTTCCACCTCTAACATAAAAAAAAGAACATTTAATTCACGCTTGTCATGTCAGAGCGCGTGAAACTGCGAAGCCCAGCTACTTTTTTAATAATATTATACATTAAGAACTTCTCCGAAACACGCTGCTTTTGTTATAAGTTTAATGTATATTGGTTTATTAGTTTTTTGGATTAGGCATAACAATAAACGAGTTCTCCTTATAAATCTTTAAGAGACGAATTTAAGAAAGGTATTCAACTATATTTCTCTTCTGATAAATGGTATGCTATTAAATTTCAAGTCATTTGTCTTATACTCGTGTTAACAACATTTTGTGGCTCAGTTATAATGAACATGTGACGCAGTTTGTTCAATGTTGATGTTGGACGCTCAGCACTTGCCAACTTGTCTTGTCTTAACCAGGGTAAGGTTTTAGAAATTTGCTAGTTAGATTCTAGAATGACAGTCTTTCACTCTAATTTTAAGAGTATTAAAAATTCAATCGCAAAATTTGAATTTAAAATATTATTAAAAATACTGTCACAAATTTACAAAATATAAAATTTGTTCGTTCTTTCGAAATAATATACGATCAGTTTATATTTAAACAAATACGGTAATTGAATACGGTGTTATATTGAACGTATGTAGTCCAAGAACATTTATGATACGAATAATAAATCTAATTTTACAACCGTTAGCTTGACTACTATTTTAAATTAAATTTTTTATTAAAGAGGTAGGATGGGCTATTGGACCACCTTGTGATAAGTGCTCAGCAGCGCCCATATATATTGGCAGTGTTAGGAATATTAATCAAGTTACGCCGCCAATACGCCACGAACTGAGATGGTAAGTATTTTGTGGCTTTAGTTACACTGATTTGCTCATAAAACACATTCAAATAGGAACAAAATAATACTAAATATTGCTGTTGGCGGTAGACATATATATAGTGGGTAGTACCTACGCAGACGGTCTTGCACAAAGTAAATAGATAGATGTAATCATTGAACATTTATCTTTTTCCTTATTGGATATAAAGTCAGTTTTAGTTGGGTCTGCGGTCGATATGCTTGTAACTAACGATCGCACATTGTCGCTCTGGTAATTTACTTAATGCACTCATAAATTCCCATTACTGGGTAAATAGGGGGGAACGAGACGATATTTTAAAGTGTTCGGTTCGTTGAGTTTTGCGCAGTGTTAGCTAATGCGTAAATGCACCGATACATATCTTAAAATTTTATTACTTTTAACGTGCTCCGCGTTTTAAGCTCCGTAAAATTGTCATCATAAAAATAACAACTTGAAATCAATACTTCTCTCCCATCAAATATATATATATGTATAATTTATTGGTTTAGTAGCTTTTTTTTCGGTTAGTCATTACAAAAAACTTCATAAACTTCTTATACAGATTTATCTTATTTGAAAAACCTAGAAGAAAGACTTTAGTGATTATAATTAATTATTATCTACTTCATCATCATCATCGTCATGATCAGTCTGTACGAATAATACAGGCTGATCATGATGCTGGACTGCTGGACGTAGGCCTCTCCCAAGGCGTGCCACTGAGCTAGATCTTCGGCCCTTCTCATCCACTACTTATATGTCGAAAAACTGGCAAATAGCCATAACAACTTAAGGAACTTTATTTTGAACAAATAAGAAACATTTCAATTTTGTTTGTAAATATGTACATGTATATTTTTATCACGAACATTTTATATACCTTTACAACATATCATTTTTTGGAACTTATACTCGGCTTACAATGGAGTGAACTGGCAGAATCGTCATGCAAGGAAAAAGCCTCATACCTCTCCGGCTGACCTTTCCCTCTCTTTTCTGTGTATCTGTCTCTTTGTCTGTTATATACGGTTTTCTATAATATAATATAAACTTACTTTTTATTATTGTTTTAATTTACACGGAATTTCTTGGTGGCTTTGTGCTAGCCCGTCTGGGTAGGTACCACCCGCTCATCAGATATTCTACCGCCAAACAGCAGTACCCAGTACTGATGTGTTTCGGTTTGAAGGATGAGTAAGCCAGTATGACATAACATCTTAGTTCCCAAGGTTGGTGGTACATTGGCGCTGTAAGGAATGATTAATATTTCTTACAGCGCCCTTGTCTATGGGCGGTGGTGGTGGTTAAAAAAATCACTATTTTAAAACTCGTTTTTTTATTATTCTCAAAAGTTTGTTTGTTTCTTGTTTCATTCATAATAAGCGAAAGCAACTTCGTTTCAACAGCGTGTCCCACGACGTCCCGCTTTCCTTTACTATTTATATTGAAGTAAGCAAAGTGATCCGACGTCATACCAACGAAACCAGTCAAAGGATTTGGAAAAACTTAGAGTGAAGTGAAGCGTGAATCTCAAAACCGAGCGGGTTGGATAGTGCACGCATCTACCCCAGCTAGGGGAATTAGGATAATAAATGAAGTCTACTGTTGCTCGGAGAGATCTCAGACATTTCACGTGCACTCGTATCATTAAAGTTTTGTATTCAACTTTATTATTTGAATAGCTAGCTACCCTTCGCTTCGCAAGGCTAAAATAGAGGTCTACATAAAACCTTTATAAAGTAATACATATAACTATTGGATAACACGTCGCTCGCCAGAAGAACATCCAATCGGTAGGCCTTTTTCCGACATTTCCAACATTCATCTTTATATTACATTCAATTTAAATACAAAACAGTCCGTCATCAATTACATATAAGCCAAAATCTTTACCATGAACCACTCCATATTTTACCAAGCCATATGAAAATCCGTATATTAGAGCACCGCCATATTGTGTTGTTCTAAACTAAACAAGACGTCAATATTAAATTAGAAAAACAAAAGAATTCGTGAAATATTTTTGGGAACTTATAAATTTTATCTTGCTTAAATAATACAAGGATTTTTAAAACGAATACAGCTATTAAAACTTTTCTCTATTCTAAAACTATATTTCTAATTTTCTCTATTCAACGCTGCACCCGAATTGTTTGTGGAGAGATGGTTAATGTACCTGTTCATTGCAAGTTCCTCAAGTACAATGTGTGATATTGAATTATAGACCTTATTTCTCAAACGATTAGATTTCATTTTGTTTGTTTAACTTTTATAACAATGTATGTGTAGTTCAAAGGGATGGCAGAACGCTATTTGTAACACATTTAGGTTACCTTTGGTCGAGTTTAATCATTGATGAAAGTGTTTATTTTCTAAGGTCAATTCCAATAAAGTTTTCAATTTATTTTAATTTTTATTGAAGATAATTTTGGTTTTTCAAACTCTTTACTGAAACACAGCTAATAAATGCTATCTATATATATAATCATTTTACAGGCTCTCGGTAAATTCTATTTTATAAGTGATTTTGATTATATAAGTGTATATTTAAGTGAAATGTAGGTATTCGACTTTGTATAAATATTAGTTGTTACCCACTGGCTTCTTTGGGAAATAAAGGGAAGGAAAAGATCAACGGAATTTTAAAAAAAAAGTATATAGCCTGTATCTACGACTCCGCGTCGATTGGACAAAATCGATACGTTTAGAAGTTTGTCACTTGTCGCGATTGTCGCGTAAAGTAAAAAAATATTTAAGATTATAGTATACATTTTTTTTTAGCATTAGCAGCCTGTAAATTTCCCACTGCTGGGCTAAGGCCTCCTCTCCCTTTGAGGAGAAGGTTTGGAGCATATTCCACCACTGCTCCAATGCGGGTTGGTGGAATACACATGTGGCAGAATTTCGTTGAAATTAGACACATGCAGGTTTCCTCACGATGTTTTCCATCACCGCCGAGCATGAGATGAATTATAAACACAAATTAAGCACATTAAAATTCAGTGGAGCCTGCCTGGGTTTGAACACGAACTCATCGGTTAAGATGCACGCGTTCTAACCACTGGGCCATCTCGGCTCATATTATACATAAACATGTATTATTAAGAATGTATTTTTTGGACAATATATTACATGTCTACGAACACGGGAGAGCGTTTGAGTATGCTTTGAGCCTATTTCTTAGTTGTGAGAAAAGTTTCGAAATGGTACAGTATTTCAATCAACGGGATTTTTAGGACATATTGACTATAGATAATATTGAAAAAAAAAACATGACAATTCATGAATTGATATTAAAAATGGAATTGCTTGCCGAAATTCACAAAGTACGATTAGTAAGAATACACATACATAAGTAACATGAATTCGTGGGAAACGTGCTCTGAATTATTTTTCCTTTGTGATGATGTTTTTCCTGATTGAGCTTGTAGAATCTTTTGACTCGTATTATAAGCGGTTTTATGGTTTTGTCAAGTGAAACCTTTACTTTATTCCTATTTGTTATGTTTTTAACCGGAACGGAAATACTTATACCCGTGAGGCCTTAAACTTTGAAACGCTTCAATACATCAAGGTAATACATTCATTTAAGGACGATTTTCGTCGACTGTGTATACAAGGATTGAAATATTTCTTATGGTATTTTGATTCAAATATTTTATTTAAGAATTTATCATAATATTTTTTTTAATGAATTAAGTCTGAATATAATGAGATTTATAAAAAGTGGTACATGTTACAAAATAAGAAAGATGCAAACAGCATTGCTTTAATTTATGACGATTATTTAATATTTTCACTCTAGACTAAATTTGAATAAAACCAAACTAATTTTCTTTATTTTTGGTGTATATCAACAACTAACGAGTTCATTTAGATGATCAATTATACGAAACATCGCCAAGTGTAAGGGATAATACCAAAAATTTGTCGCATTTTGAGGTTATTTTTATGACTGACCAATAATTGGTAGTATCGCATATTCACTTGGCAATTAACTGGGTGTAGTCATAAATTGCCATTATTGGGTAAACAGGGTTACGCGTGAGAGTCAATATTTTACATTGTCCAGCTCGTTGAAATTGCGCCAAGTGGGCTACAGCGCTGAAGCATAGTTTGATCACTGAAAACAACTTAACGGCTTATTCTATAATTAAGATTTTGGACGCTTCCCAATATCATCACAGCCATCGATTTATCCAGTAGCAAATATATTTATGGTAATATAATATCTGTTATCGGCTAATGGTCGTAAATTAATATAAAGTGTTGTGTATACGTTTTATATTAAATAAAACATGATCTTTCGGTCGCAAGTCGTTCGATGTCTTCAGTGTCAAAGTTACAATTTATTTACATGCGTATGTAACGGTACGGAAGACAAAATCATTACATAGTATAAAACAAAGTCGCTTAGCGCTGTCTGTCCCTGTGTATGCTTTGATCTTTAAAATTGCACAACGCATTTTGATGCCTTCTTTTCAATAGATAGATTGATTCAAGTGGAAGGTTTATATGTATAATACATGCACAATATAGTAGAGAAACACTGATTATATAAGAGGTTTCTAAAGTGATGTCGTAAATAAACACAACTTTTGCGCTTACATAGCATACGCTGGTTGAATCCTACGAGATAGATCAAAATAATGTACTACAGTATTTTATACCTTAAAAAGTTCTTCAAAAAAGTCCACAATAGTATATGTCTATCTCTTAGGGATAACCCACAGTAATCATTTTTTAACCTTTACTTTTTACGAGAAAAAATGGCTTATTTTCGAGGCGATTTTAGGCAATAAGTACCTTAAATACATTATACATTTAATATAGATCAATTTGGCCCTTTACAACATGTAATTGAAATGAATATTTTCGAAGATATTACAGATTTAAAACGGTTTGTATTGTCTAATGACAAAAAAGCTGTGAACTTTGTAAGACATTCTGTAGTAAGTATATGTATTTAGTATCAGCGTGCGAAGTCGGGGCGGGTCGCTAGTAAATAATACAACTAAACTCTATAAAATATAATAGCTGATAAATATACTTATTTCTAAACACTGATAACAATTAATTCGATATATAAAATAACTAAGGTAAATTATATAAGTAACAGAATAAACACAAAAATACGCTCACCTGGCTAATCACCATACAAACAGTTCAGAGCACCGATGGTGCCGTGTTCAACACTGAACCACTTCTGATCTGTTGACATGACACGAATAAGACCGTAACTTGATTAAAAAATATTATCTCCCACATATAAATAAGAATTAAATAATTATTAGTAAAACCATAACCGAGTTAAAATAAAGTCAGCCTGCTGTCAAATTATTATTATACTATTCGAAAGAAATCGAGTAATTAAAATGTCGTCAACTTTTTAATAGATCTGTTAATTCACGAAGGCGCGTCGTCATACTAAATTATTGGCGTGCATTAACAAATATAATATTCTTACGGCCTAATGCATCAAGACCTTGTAGCGTAGTACATTAAAAAAAAGAGCGGTTTATTTTTTGGCGCGAAATATATACATAGATACATATATGGGTGCTTCGTTCATACTATTTCTGAATCATAGAAAAATTGTAGTTTAAGTTGGTTTTTGTTATTAATTAACATCAAGATAAAGCATTGATGCTACTGATGATTATAAAGTCGGATAGTTATTAGGCTCATTATTTAAATTTAAATTATTATACATAATTAAAGCACTTTTGAATCGTCATTTTGTAGAACTAAATTGAGTATTGTTACCATTGGTTCGGAATGTAGATTTTACCAAGAAGAACCGGCAAGAAACTCGGTAGTTTTCCAACATTCAAAAAACAATGTCATGTTAGTTAAATACAATCATATATAATATATCCTGACTTAAAGTCAACTAGTATTCGTTTTTTATCATTCATATAATATTGTGTTGAATAATATGCTTTATTTATTAATGTTTTTTACCAATAATTTGAATTTATGAATCGGCGAAGTTAAAATTAATCTATTATTTTTTTAAATATAAAATAATATATATATATAAATAAGTAATGTATTTCACGCACACTAAGACATCTTGTAAGTACGACTGTCATTCATATATATATATTCACTCGCCTACGTAAGAGATTTATACGAAGTTATTGTTATAAGGGAAAAATTGACAATGAAAATGTAAAGTGAAAATTATTTATGAGAGGCTAAAACATTGAATGTAAAGTTTCTTGCTGGTTTGGTTTCAAATTCTCAGACCGAGAGAGTTTCTAAAGTTTATCCGCATACTAAATTTCAAGTTTCTAAGCCATAGTTCATAGTCCTTTTTAGGTAAACATACTACATATATTGAATCTTAAAAAATGAAATAGCCAGATTATTTATATTAGCGAGCTGGAAAAAGTTTTAGAAAAGAAACGTTTAGAAATGCAACATTTAAATAAAAATGAGGCATTTGTCTGCGATTTAAAATCAACTACCCCTTTTAATTGAATACCGTTATTTGCAATCATTATTTTAATTTTTGATGATTATTATTTAAAAAACGAGTAATAATGGATGGGTGTTTATGGATATATAATTTCGGATCTAGTTACGGATACGGATATATGAATAACATTTTAGTGGTTTTAGATATGGTTACGGATACGAAATTATTTTGGACTATCTGATTGTTTCGGATAATTTCAGTTATGGATATTAGATTATTTAGAAATGTTATAAAAAATAATTACAAAATATCAATGCGAGTTTATTTGTAAGCTATTATTTAGTACTAAGTATAATAACAGAAAAATACAATTAGCTACTCTCTTTAAGTATAACAATATGCAAAAATAAAATTGTAATAAATATTGTTTTTATAATTTTATGTTGCGGTTGCGGATAGTTTTTTATTTCGGATATCCTATAGTTTCGGTTACGGTTACGGAGCTCCAAAACATTCCTACTCCAAGGTACAGTTTAAGGTAATATTCAGTTTAGCAAAATTCGTATTGTCCATCAAAAATTATACAAACTTAAAATTAACGCGCATTTAGTGTATACGCTTTTTTATAAGTATGTTATGAATAAACCATTTTTCTGATGATTTTTTAATTCACCAGGTATAATATAAAAAGAGTTGTTTTATTTCAATTTATTTTGTTAGTTAATAGGATTTTTATTATTATACTACGATAATATATATAAACTAAATTTAACGAAAGTAAAACCATGGTGCACTGCTAGTTTAAAATAAATGACGACCGCCGTGTTCGAGTAGTGTGTACACCGGTTTTCATGGGTACGCCATTCCGAGGTCCGGGGTTCGATTTCCGGCCGAGTCGATGTAGAAAAAGTTCATTAGTTTTCTATGTTGTCTTGGGTCTGGGTGTTTGTGGTACCGTCGTTACTTCTGATTTCCATAACACAAGTGCTTTAGCTACTTACATTGGGATCAGAGTAATGTATGTGATGTTGTCCAATAAGGTGAGCCTCAAATATATCAGTTTTTCTCAATTACCTTTTCAGTTACAGTTGTAAGTTTTAAATTTCTCAAACTTTACTTCTTTATACTGTCCATGGTTGATTAAACTGATTATCATGTTAAGTTTTAAAACTCACTTCTTCTTCATTTCGGTTTATTGGATTTATACGTAGAAGATTTTCATCCAATACATTGAGTTTCTCGTGATGTTTTCTTCACCGCCGAGCCATGTGAGCCCCACTCGTATGTCGACACGGCAAACGGCATGACGCACTTTCATATCGAAATGCCTCAATCGCTTTCTATTCCGTAGCCTATTACTATATACTTCGTTGCTTTTTAATAAGTATATTATATACTTATTAAATATTTATTATATAGTATATTATAATAAATAAGTATATTAATACTTATTTATTACTTTTATTTAATTATAAATTGTTTTATTAAACACTAATTCCGATTTTACAAATGTTCCCCGTGTTCCGTTTCGGCCCATTCCGTGTTTTAATTTGAATATATTTATAACAAGTGAAATATGAACCAATTGTAAACTTTTGTAGTCAAAGCTGATTACAGATATCTTTCGAAATTGTTCCACCGACAACATTTTTAAACAGTAATTAGGAGTTATTAAGATAACAGACCGGAGTTTTTTCACTGTTGGGCAATACTTTTTTCCTCTAAATTAAAGACTATCTTTCCGTTTTTATCAGCATCTGCTTTGCATACGTTGATATTTTTTTTTTTTTTTTATATATTTTTTCTCTCTACACTACCCAACTCACAGCAATTATAGTGCTCTAGTGTGTAAAAAATACAAGTACTTTTTTTTTTTTGGAAATCTATTTTGTCGGCAATCCAAAACGACCGAAGAAAGTTCAGCAAAGGCCCTTCAGTTTACAATGCTTTCTAAGCCACGGGCATATTAAAACCGCAACTGAGAATTTCTTCACGAAGAAATCTGATAACTTTTTTGGCCCGACCCGAGGTTTCAACCTAGGATCTCAGGGTATGCAGACTAGCTAGCCATTACAGTTATACAAAATATGATCACTATACTTTAGTGGTGTTTTTACGCACAATTTTTCGATCCACTCTTTAAAATAGTAAACAGAGCGTATCCGAAAACCGAGGGCAACATTACAATTCCATCAGAACTTCCCCATTGGTGACGACGGTTGACGTACTAATTGCCCGACCATATATAGACGAATACAAGCTATACTGATAAAGTGTGTGCGAACTTTCGATTCTGATACGTACGAGCGATCAGACTTTCATTAACGACACTTTGATGGCTATAGTAACTATTCCCTTTAGATGTATGTACCTCTTTTATGTCCTCCGCTGAATGGAATTTAATGGAATATGGTATGGGTAGCTCGTCTCCTGTCAAACTGTACTGAATTCAACACATGCTGCATGTCAAAAAAGGCTACGGAACTTTTTATGTATTTATGTGCAATCTTTACATAGTATAAAACAAAGTCGCTTTCTCTGTCCCTATGTCCCTTTGCATGTTTAAATCTTTAAAACTACGCAACGGATTTTGATGCGTTTTTTTTTAATAGATAGAGTGATTCGAGGGGAATGTTTTTGTGTATAATACATAGACAATATAGTTAAGTAACACCGATAATTTTAAAAGTTTCTAATGTGATGTCGTAAATTTATACATTTTTTGCGCCTACATTATAAACGCTGACAACCCTACTAGATAGATCAAAATAATATACTACAGAATTGTACACCTCAAAAATGTCTACAAAAAAGTCCGCGATGATATATGTCTATCTCTTAAAGATAACCCACAATAAACAATTTTTTATCGTTTACTTTTTACGAGAAATAATGGCTTATTTTCGAAGCGATTTTAAGCAATATAGCATTAATTCTCATCCAATTAGGTACCTTAAATAAATTGTGCATTCAATATAGATTAATATGGCCCTTTACAGAATGTAATTTAAATGAATATTTTCGAAGATATTACAGTTTTAAAACGCAGGGAAATAGCAGTTTGTATTTCCTAATGAGTGAAAACTGTGTACGTTGTACCTATTTGTTATCACTACATAGTATAAAACAAAATTGTTTTCCGCTGACTGTCTTTTCCTGTCTATGCTTAAATTTTTAAAACTATGCAACGAATTTTGATTATATTATAGATTTAAAGATAACGATTTTGTATGTATAATACGTGGACAATATAGTAGATAAACACTGATAATTTTAGAAGTTTCTAATGTGATGTCGTAAAAAGACACATTTTTTGCTTAACGCTTAAATGCGAATCAACTCATTTTTATTCGGTAGCACAAAAATAAAATTTCTAGCTTCTAACTTCAAAAATGACGGACTTCCAGACAAACCTATATAAAAAAATGTCCTATCCCTATTAAACCCCTTAGAGGTAGATTATCTAGAAACGCTTAAATACGTATCTACTCATGTTTAATCAGTGTCCCAAAAATAAAGTTTCATGTTTCTTAAAAAATTACGGACTTCCATACAAACTTTCAACCCTTATATCACCCCCGTAGGGGTAGAATATCCAAAATTCCCTCCTTAGTGGGTGTCATGATATGTTAGTTTATAAGTGTACTGCCTAAAATATAAGTTTTATGCTTCTAGTTCTAAAAATTCTATACATGACAATACTTTCAACAACTTACAAACTTTCATCCCCCTTTTCAACTCTTTACAGCACTTTTTTCCAAATAAAAGTAGCCTATGTTCTTTCTCAGGCTCTAGACTATTTGTGTGCCAAATTTCATTTAAATCGGTCCAGTAGTTTTGGCGTGAAAGCGAAACAGACAGATAGACAGAGTTACTTTCGCATTTATGATATTAATAATATAGTGTGGAAGTATGGATTATTTTATTAAAATTATAACAACAATGAGCTGAGATTCGTCTTTAGGGAGTGCATGCTGTATATATTACAAAAGCAATTTAGGCAGAACGAAATATGGACGCATAAAAATAAATTTATAACTTCCTTATGAACCATGAGCGAGAAAAAAATGAGAAGTGATTTTACGGTCAGTGTTATGATTGCCACTGCCATTTATTTAAATAGCTTGTCTCTCGAGTGTGCTTTATATTCTTTAAAAAAACTCCTTGGTATCTCCTTGGTTGTCGATACTACAAACCGGAACACAACATAATGTTTGGGTGTAGAATCTGTGATGAGCGGGATGTATTTACTCAGCAGGGTTGGCACAAAACACTACTACATAGACGAAAAAGATGCGTTCAATCAAAATAACCATTTGAATAAAGATTTTATCTGAATAAAACAAAGGTTTCTCGTCTTATGCTACATTTCTTTCTACAAAATAAAACTACATCAACCATACCAGTAACTATTATTTGATAAAATCGCCCAGTCTTTCGGGACAGTATTTACATAAAAATAATGACCGGTTTCATATCTCGGCCAAGATTCCAGAAGCGTCCGTATCATTAATTTTACGATCCTGGAGACCATTACGACACTTGTTCGTACAAATTTTACAATAGGTACTTTGTAATGTTCTTTAATTTCGCGAACTTTGTAGTCTTCTTTCTCGAGATAATTACGAGTGCGTCTGTCATCCGGTTTTCTTTGAATTTGTCCTATTTCAGAGTGTCCGAGTAACAAAGAGGTCAGAGGATTTATTAAAACGTTACAATGGTAAGTTTGAAAAAATATAACAAAAGGAAAACATTTAAATAACTTTAAGAGATGATGAAGATGAGAAAATTCTCCAAAGTAAATAGTTTAACAAAAATATATATTAAAAGCATAATTTTTGTGTACATTTTTCTATATTTTATTTTAGAGTATTTAAAATAGTAAAAAAAAATGCTTACCACTTGTTTCCGCAACGCTGATCAAAGCTAGATTACTAACTTCAATCTGAATGGCCATTGGCACGTGGCAGCGAATGATGCAATAGGCGACCAATGGGCTTTCAGTATTTAGTCGGGTAAGTTAATCCGATTTCGCTCATTTTAGAGACTGGCTGTTACTATATAAATGGAGCCCGTTCTTTTTCAATTTGAAACTTGCAAAGATAGAGTAAAAAGCGTCCTGTCTTTTTCTATCATGTTATAAACCGAACCGATTAACACTAAGGTAAAACGATATGGACTTATTTGACAAGTTAAATGAAATATCCCTTTAAATTCAGTTACAAAATTTTAATGCCGCCTAAACCTTTTATAGATGTCGAATCCTTTGCAATCCGCTTAAGGGACGCAGGTGAAAAAAAATCGTATTTCGCAAGACAGCAATATAAAAATGGACTATCTCCATAAACTCCTGATCAAAGAAAACGGCAACGAAAATAAAACGACATTACTTTAAACCACTGACGATAGAAACTTTTGATCTTTTATATCGTTTGAACAAGTAACAATTGTAACGTTTGACCTCACGTCGCTTTGATGTACGAATTATAACAAATATAGAGTAATAAGATACATAGTGAATATGATGACGTTCTATCCACACGAATAATTGAGGAGACTTTGTTAGGCTATGGCTAATTGTATTACTAAACCTATAATGTGCCATACCCGACTATATCAAGAATGCATCGCGTACTTTACTAATATGACAAATGCAAAAGTATCTCTGTCGCCTCTTCACACTTAAACCGCTGAAACGATTTAGATGCGATTGGGTATGATGATTTAAGTCCTGGTTAAAGACATAGGCTACTTCTTTTAATTAACCTCTCAAGGGGTAAATGAGGTGTGACGGTTTGGTTCAGCTAGCTTTGTTTCACGTTTTAGACTATTGATGCGACACGGGTTGATTTCATGAGCTTGTAATAATTATCATTTACCAATGTAGAGAGATTTCTGATGTAACAAAAATACAATTTCATTTTGGTTTCATAGTGGTAACGCGATAATTTTTTTTGTAAAATAAAATCGCAAAAAATATTCGTATTTATTTTTAAAGTGATAAATTATTAACTTAAATTAAAAAAGTATGTATGTACGTAAAGTTTTTCTTTAATTAAAATACGATCTATATTTTAATAACATTAAATTTCTGGTCGACATCGGATGCTGACACGCTGAATAAATAAGATAACCACGTTTTCAGCACAACATGTAACCGGAAATATGCTTGCCATTTAATTCGAAAATGATTCAAGTAATAATGCAAAGGAAATAAATTGTAAAATACGATTGCATGAGAATGACAAGATTTTATATGAAAAGGTAAAGAAATGCAAGTTATTTTAAATTTTAACTTAAAAAAAATACAAGTTATGGTAGCACCACACTTGGTGGCAGAGCTGTAAGCCCGTCTGAGTAGGTACCACTTATCAGATATTCTATTTCCAAATAGTACTATTTCCAAAGACTTAGTATTGTTGTGTTCTGTGAGCTAGTGTAGCTACAGGTATAGAATATACAACTTAGATGTATCAAATCCGAATTAACTGCGTCTTAAAAATCATCAATCTTTATCTATTTGTTATGCGAAAATGATCTTTATGCAAACGTAATAATTTGTAATGTCATATAAGCAAATTCATTAGCCAAATTGACGATTGTTTTTTTTTTTAATTCCATTCTACATTTGAATTGTGTCGTGCTATATAGGGACATAACATCTTAGGTCCCAAGGTTATTGGTGCATTGGTGATGTATGGAATGGTAAACATTAATAAACGTTCACCATTACTCAAAATTAGGTAGGTTTTTTTATATATAGTATAGGTAAGTGGATGAGCAAATGAGTCACCTGATAATAAAATCAGTTATAATCATATATGCACACGAATTAAGGATAAGCTTATAACACCAAGTTTCCGACTCCGCAAAGTCAATAAATCCTTCTTCGGGCAAGGTATCCGTTTCTACAAAAAAATCCGCAGACATTTTTAACTTTGCCGTTTCATAAACTCAAATCATTTGTAAAAAATACATTGGTAAAGAAGGCATATTATTCGATACAAGATTATATTGATGATAAAAAAGCGTGGAATTAATGCTTGTTGATTTCCGGGCAGGAGACATAACATACATATATAATTGTACTAGCTGTTACCCGCGGCTTTGCCCGCGTATAATATGAATATATTTACAAAAAATACTTAGAATATTACGTTAATGTAATACCTATTTGTATACCACATTGGTGTGTATTTCAGCCCTTAGGGTAGAATATCCAGAAACGCTTAAATACGAATCAACTCATTTTTAATCGGTAGCCCAAAAATAAAATTTCTTGCTTCTAATTTGAAAAATGACGGACTTTTCGAGACTAACCTATATAAAAAATGTCCTACCCCTATTAAACCTCTTAGAGGTAGAATATCTAGCAACACTTAAATACGTATTTAATAGTAATCAGTATCCCAAAAATAAAGTTTCATATTTTTAGCTTAAAAAATGACGACTTCCATAAAAACCTTCAACCCTTATTTCACCCCCTCAGTGGTAGAATATCAAAAAACCACTTAAATACCAATTTACTCATTTTATATCAGTATCCCAAAAATAAAGTTTCATGATTTTAAATTAAAAATGTTATTTTATAAGTGTACTAAAATATAATTTTTATGCTTCTAGTTCTAAAAATTCTAAACATGACAATACTTTCAACAACGTACAACTTTTCATCCCCCTTTTCAACCTTTTACATAACTTTTTTCAAAATAAAAAGTAGCCTATGTCCTTTCTTAGGCTCTAGACTATTTGTGTATCAAATTTCATTTAAATCGGTCCAGTAGTTTTGGCGTGAAAGCGAGACAGACAGACAGACAGAGTTACTTTCGCATTTATAATATTATTAAGTAAGGATTTAATTAACATGACGGTATTTTTAGATATTGAAAAAGAGTAACTACTGAGTTTCTTACCGGTTCTTCTCGGTAGAATCTACATTCCGAACCGGTGGTAGCTTTACTTTAAATAGTTTGTTAAACGACAATTCCAAAAGTGCTTGTAAAAGCCTACTTGAATAAAGTATATTTTGATTTTGATTTGATACAAGATTATATTATTGATGATAAAAAAGCGTGGAGTTAATGCTCGTTGACTTCCATGCGGGATATATTACATACATATATAATTGTATTTAACTAACATGACTGTATTTTTCAACATTGAAAAAGAGCAACTCATGAGTTTCTTGCTGGTTCTTCTCGGTAGAATCTACATTCCGAACCGGTGGTAGCTTCACTTAATATAGTTTGTTAAATGAAGAATCAAAAGCGCTTGTAAAAGCATACTTGAATAAAGTATATTTTGATTTTAATGGTAAGTGGTCAATGACACAGATAGACATTGGCACCCGTAAGAGATATTGTATGTATAATTCCACGCAGGCGATGCCGCAGATTCAGCAAGTAGCTTATAATTTTAGGATAAGCTACATAGTATGTTTAGTTATAGTTTGACTAATAACCCGACCCCACTCCATATGCGTTTAAAGTTTTACTGAGAGGTTATTCAGCTATTATACGATATGAACAAATTTTTATAAATGTTGAATTACTTTTTAATTTATTGGGCTTTGTTATAATTCCTGTTTTACAACTTAATATGAATTTTCCCACGACTACTCAGGACGCCTTTAAAAATATAAGCATTGCGCGTACGTCGTAGTATCTCATTAATTTCTCGCAATAGAGAATTCTACTAATGGAAGAACATCATTATCCCGAGGGATATTAAAGTGCTGTCATAAGGTAAGCCGTCCACTTGGTAATAAAATTAGACTTATTATTCCTTAATTGTGTTGGTTCCTTTAGAGGAAATAATAATTTCTGAAGCTTAGTTTAATACTATTACAAACATTTAATAAAATATTAGTGTATATCCCACGGTTGGCTAAAGGCTTATTCACCTACTCCGGGAATCCCCCTGGGAATTGGAGGCCCGCATCGGTTTAGCGACCGGCAAGCGTGACGGTAGCATGCGAAAGCGATTCGTGCCACCCGATAGAGAGACGGAGAGGGTACCGCTGATTTTTGTCTGTATTCCGATGTACTAAACTTAACTTAAAACGCGTTTTACCAACCAAGAAAACACCGAGCAGTACCGCCAAACAGCAACAATTATTATTTGTGTTTCGATTCAAATGGTTAGTGAGCCAGTGTAATTACAGGCAAAAGGCATCTTAGCTCCAGGTAGCCAATTTGTCCGTCCGCTTACATATATATATAGAGAAAAAAGTGCGCAAAATTATGCGGCTGTAATAAGTTCGTTCCATAGACAGACGATTTGTTTTTACGCCTATTACAATATCCACATACAATCATACATCATAATATTTGCCTTCGAATCAATTATACCTCAGAACTTACTCTCAATTCATGAATGATATTTCTAACATTCTGAACAAATATCAAAACTAAATAATAAGCTCTAACAAGTTTGACATAAAAACATTTGATATTATTTCTAAGTTTATGAATAACTAAATACGTTTCATAGTTAAAAACTATGACGCAATAGAACTTATGTCTAGAATTTTTTAGTGACTCCATTTCGCAGTAATGAAGTCTAATTTCCCTTCGGACTATCCGCGGTCAAATACATGTAATATTCACTAACTTTTGAAATATCCTTAACTATTTTTAGCCGGGTTCGAAAAAGGAGAAGAATATATCGTCGCCCTGATTTATGTATTATATACGTATAATATATGCCATGTAGGGGGTAATCAACGGAACTAAAGATCCAATTCTAGAAAAAAACTCATTGGTGGAAAGCTACTACTTTTAGTAGAAAAAGTGCTATAGGATATAAATTATATTTATAACATAGATTTCTTTATTAAGAAATTGCTCCTGTGAGAAGCCGGCGCAGGTCGCTAGTTACAATATAAATTCACAATTAGCGTAGTAAAACATACCAAAGAAAATTCGGAAATTGAAACAGATGTTAAGTTCAGTTCTGTATAATAAATATATGCCGTAAATTTAAAGCAAATAATTACGCACTAACGCGGTAATATATATATATAACCACAATAGACAATATATATATATATATATTATTTCAATGCAAAAATGTTTTGATAATGTAACACTAATTTAATGTCAAAATCAATGTTGCTCAATGTTAAATCATTTCATATTTTTAATATTTTCTCGGGCATTTTTTTCAATATTGATTTAATTTTTTTCAATTCTCTGAATACAGATAAAGAAAGATATTTTTTATTAACGAATATATCCACACTGGACTATTCTATTTAATGATTAAGAGATCAATCAACCGTGTTAATCGGATGAATATATTTTTCTAAAACGTATTATACGTAAACGTTGAATACAAAATAACATAAATACGGATATAAAATATTCAGTGTTGCCAGATTTAACTCCATTCTTTTTAAACTTTGTTTGTTTATTTATAAATTATAAGTAATTTAAGCGCGTAATACATCAATACCTTATACATTTAAAAGAAAAACCGTGCGATCGCCTGTCACAAGGGCTTTCGGTTCAAAGTTGTGTGCTTTGGACATACTATATTTGAGTCATAGAAACTATAAATTTTTAGTTGGTTTTTGTTATTAATTATCGTTCATTATAAGTACTTAATTTTATTGTTAATGTTATTTCCAATTTTAAAGGCATATAGTTATTAGTTGAAAAAAATCAGTTTCATTTTTGTTATACCCTGCTCAAGTTAGCTTGATCTTTTTGACAGACGGGCTAGTAATGGGAAACAGAAAATATAACATATATAACAGTCGATGGAACGATGGAATGCGTAATTCAAATTAGAATTCCAATGATTTTTATCTTATTTTTTAAAAAGAGTTATACTAACTAAAGAGACTCCAATCACTAGCCAAAAAAACCCCAACCAAAAGGAACACCGTTCGTAACAATAACTTAACAATGATCTTTAATAATGATTTTTTGTTACCGATATTTGTAACAATTACTGCCTGTTATTCGTGTTCTTAGCGTCTGACCGATGTAACATTGTACAAGCGTCTATTATTTTCAGTGTTGTATTTAAATTTAAATTTTAAAGCAATAAAAAGTCTTAATATTTTCCCATAACGCTCGAATCTTTAGAGACTTTTGTATTATACGTATTTTTTTAAATGTTTTTAATTTCAAATTTTTAAAATCATTAAGTTAAGAAAATAATATGTTCGTCATTGCGAAGCACGAGATGAATTATAAACGCAAATTAAAATTCAGTGGTGCCTGCCTGGGTTTGAACCCGAAATCATCGGTTAAGATGCACGCGTTCTAACCACTGGGCCATCTCGGCTCAAATAAAATACTACTGAACTATAATTAAATAAAGTAAAATATAAAGTGATAATAGAATCGTCAGCTAAATAAAATTATAAAAGTTTAAACTCCCAACAAAAGAACACACTGCGAATTCACAACGTGAGATGAAAAATATATTTCCTACAAAAAGAAACCCATGCGGGTGGTGTGAAAACGGATCCTGGTTTAAGTAGAGCTAGCCGTCAAGAATAAAAAGAAAACTTTAAAATTTAACTCGCACGAATAGACAAGCTGAGAATCTATTGATATATACGTTTCAATCATCGACTCGCTCAGGCTAATTCAGAGATGAATTACGAATTCCCAACACGTAACATAGACAAGTACTGTTCTAAATAAAGAGTATTCGTCAAATTAGATTTGTATCATATAAATAACAATTTATTTTTGAGTTATTCGTTTTCAAAGTACTATCAAATATGTTGTGGTAAAAAGAAAGATGTCTATAGACACCTAGTTGGAAGTCACTTTCGCTATATAATTATTATTATTAATAATTAAAGCATAAATTAAATTAAGCATTTGAGAATAATTAAATGAAAATGACAAAATTGTTATTAAAATATTAATAGTTTATATAGTATTATATAAAATCGTATATTATATGTAATAGAAAGAGACAGAGAGGAAGAGAAAGAGGTCACCAGCACAAGAGCGATTCTGTAAGAATTCACCTTTTATCTCAATCGACTGACAGTGATGACTTATGAGGCGATGTGGCTCAATGGTTAGACCGCGTGGATCTAAACCGATGATTGCGGGTTCCAACCCAGGCAAGCACCACTGAATTTTCATGTGCTTAATTTGTTTTTATAATTGATCTCGTGCTCGGCGGTGAAGGAAAACATCGTGAGGAAACCTGCATGTGTCTAATTTCAACGAAATTCTGCCACATGTGTATCCACCAAGCCGCATTGGAGCAGCGTGGTGGAATATGCTGCAAACTTTCTCCTCAAAGGGAGAGGAGGCTTTAGCCCAGCAGTGGGAAATTTACAGGCTGTTAATGTAATGTAATGTATGACTTACAGTGAAACGCCATTTGATACGTGTGTCCTAAAAAAATTATAATTATTACAGTCAATGACATATATTCCATTCTGACGTTTCACGTTCGTTTTTTGCAGTGAGGTCCGAGTTTCTTGTTACAGAATAGCCCTACTGGTTATAACGATTTTTCGTTAAGTGACAATTTCTGCCAGTTTACTCTTGTGTAAGCTGTGTAGAACTTCGTTCGAAAAATATTAAGTAAATATACTTAAAGTTGATAGATCGAATAACTGCAAAAGTTGTACAACAACATCAACTAGAGCGATTTTTGTTTTAATATTTGAGAAATTAAAAATCCTCACAAGATGACGCGACACGACGACGACGTAACGAAATGTTTTGTTCGCGAGGCTTCATTGTCTGATAGAAGTGACATGTTATTCAAGACGCGTCATATTCTTACAAATCTAACTTGAATTTCATCTTTTCTTCATATATGACACCGTAAAAGTATAAATACCGTTAGATTATAATCTATGTCGCGAGATTGTAAACTGTCGAAAGATTGTGAACCGTAACATATTGCTTGCAATTTAACGCATTACGTTTCGATAGATTATAATCTACCGAAGCTAATTGAAGTTAAATTATAAAAAATTAACTTAACCTAACCGAAATATCATGAACTATCGAAATTTTTGGCGTTTTATTTCGACTTAAATCACCGTTTACAATATTTAGGCTGCGTACAATCTCGCGAGATAGATTACAATCTAATGGTATTTACAATTCTACATTGGTATATATAACTTAGTCAACTGCTGTATATAAGACCCAAAAGTGTGTCAAAACTCTGGATACTGCTCCTTTTACATCCAGTTCCTGACATCTTCTCGAGATCATTTGTCCATTTGATTGAAGGGAACACTCTACTACTCTGCGTTTAGTGCAATATTTGACCTTTACAATATGTCATTTAGTTATATAGTTTATGAGATCATGTACAATTAGTAATATATACGAAATATCACTGGAACATCCTGTGTGAAACTACGTACTCCTGGAAGGCGTTGTGCTGATTACATAATATTCTGAATGGCTATGTTAAGATTTTTCGCAGAGGTTTTTGTCGTATCTCCACGATTTGAGAACATTCCGTTAGCCGTCACAGCTAGTATCGGAATACTTGGCTTCGATATTTCGAGCCTACGTAAGTTACGCGGAACTTAACGAGGCTCGAGCTTTTTTGATGCCAATTCGGTGTGCTCAGCAAGGCAAGACAGTATTTCGCGTTGGCACATCGTCTTAGACAACGCGCAAATTCAGCCTCACATGGAGTATTGCTCTCGCCTCTGGGCGGGTGCTCCCCAGTACCTTCCATTTGACCGTATCCAACGTAGAGCGGCTCGAATTATCGACGATCAAGCCCTTTCCGATCTTCTAGATCCTTTAGCTTTGCGTAGAGATGTTGGATCACTCTGCATCTTCTACCGAATTTTTCACGGGGAATGTTCCGAGGAATTGTTTGGATTAATCCCGGCTGCTGAATTTCATCTTCAGACATCTCGTGAAAATTATAAGTTTCACCCGCACTACCTAGATGTCCGAAAACCCTCTTGCAACCACTTTGTGGAACCAGCTTGCGCCGGCGGTTTTTCCGAACCCATACGACTTGGGAACCTTCAAGAAAAGACCGTATTCCTTTCTTAAAGGCTGGCAACGCATCTGTAAGCCCCCCGGTGTTGCAGATGTCCATGGGCGGTGGTAGTCACTTTCCATCGGGTGAGCCTCCTGCTCGTTTGCCAGCTATAACATAAAAAAAAATGCCCCTTCCTTATTTCAACTCTTCGACTCGTCGTTTATTAGAAGTTTCATACTAAAGCCGGCAATGTCTCGTGTATAATTCGATAAATGAAAAGATACAGTTTTTGTTTAGATGTCATGTTCATTGACTGTTCAATGTTTGTGACTGGTCAAAGAAAATAAGTTATTCAATTTAAACTGCAATATTTGCGGTAAAGTTAAATTATTTTGTAAAGTTTGTAGTGCGTCGGAAATCACAACTGTCGCGACTGACTTTCCAGATAAGAAGACTCTTCGTTCAGCGAGAGGACTTCGACTTACGCCGAAGGTACGTAAGCGAGTTCTTCCGCTTTTCCATTGATTTACCACTAAAATACACAGCACCTCGTAAGTAACAAAAAGTACAATTGGCTCTGTAAGGATTCTAGCCCAGAAACACATCTTCACATAGACTTCGCAGACCCGTGTTGGCAATCCGTCTGAGAATGCTCACAGCGGTTCATTAACCAATGACAGCACGTTTTTCTATTCCTCTTCTTTTTTCTTCCTTTGAAAAGCAATATTTGGTACCTTTTGATTGATGTATATTTCTAACTATGGATTTGATTAATTAACCGAAATAAGTTATTACTTATTATATTCTTACAAAAATACAATATTCATCTAATCAAATGATGCGAATTGGCGTGGCTTGGCAGTACTTGTGTTTGCAAATGAATACTATATTGTCTTCATAAAATTAATACAGTTGTACCCGACACATACACCCGTGGCGTATTAAAGTAACATAAATCAAAATACAGACAAGATACAATAATGGCGTGAATTAATTATACGTCTTTGGAGATAAGATAACTCTTAGCTAGAATCGTGTAACAAGATGATTAAAGAATACATGCAGCCTCCATACCATTGGGCAGCGAACCGAATTATAAATGTACATTCGTGCATTACCAATTCGAAACACACGTAGAGCGCACGCCAGACCTGTTTTGCTCTGGTTATGTTTTCTACAAATTATTTTGTACCGCAAAATTGAGAAGAATTCATCAGCAAAGCCCAAAAGTACTCGGACATTTGTTGTATACAAAACCAATGTTAACTATATTTTATTGACTATCAATTAAACTTATCGTAATTGTGAGATTTGTTTTTATTGTCTCTTATAAATGCACTGACTTATTTCAAATAATAAAACGACGATTAATATTGATGTTCGAATCAATGATGTTGGTTGGTACCCAGAGGCACTTGCATACGCACAAAGTACCACCAGTGAAATTTTTTATAAATCCATATTTACACGTCCATAACGTTTACATAAAGAACAAGTATAAACCAGTAACTTCTATTAGTCGATTACACAGAGTAACTCTTGTATACGCTTTTACAACAGGATATTACGTTCAAAAATGTTATATTTTTAAGATATCAAAGGATTATGACTATGGTAGTTGTTATCTGTTAGTTTGTATCGGTGTGGTCTGTAAATATTTTTTATCACATAATTTAAGTGTTCATATAATGTCGATAAATTCCTAGTATAGTGATCGAGTATTCTTTTCAATTGATATTTCATTCACAAAAAAGTCAAACAAAAATAACTTTTTTGCACTTGTGGGATCGTTGGACACTTTTAAATTTTCTTTTATATCGATGATATTAACAAGCAAAACATGATAATATATCCCAGGGGGGGCAGGATTAAATGCCTTTAAATCACTAGGTCCGTATTAATTTGAACTATTGATGCTCTATTAATTTAAAAAATTGATTATATCATCCTTCCGATTCAAAAACAATTGATTTACGATTAGTTGAATTTCGAACACAATAAACTGTCAAAATTTTAAAATGATTTTCTCATTTACACGTATCTATGCACTGTTATAAGGAAAATCTTGAATTTCTCTGATCAATCACTGTTTGCGTTAACATATACGCGTTATATTACGTGCCTTCGAAAAGGATTTCAGGATCAAGATGAAGACAACGCTGCTTGTGTTGTTTACTGTGATGTTTTCGGAACGTAATTCCGTACAATCTGCGTTTGTTCATCAAAGGAAAACTGGTTAGCTTTGGTTAGCAGCCAACGTTGTTATTTTAATTGAACAATCGCTTAATCAAATATGATTAAAATGATATATATATAATTTTAATTTTGAAATTAGATTAAAAAACAATATAAATTCATATAAATAATACATTACATCTTTTTCGACGGTTGATTTAATCTCAATTTTGTTTATATTTTTTATTGATATAAATATTTGACTCTTAAAATAATTCGCTTTTAAGTGACATTCTATGTTAACTATCTAAGGAAATAAGGGTTAAATATTTTATATTCATTAAAATGGATGTTGCTTTGTGATTAATAGTCTTCGACACAGTTTGACAGAAAACCGTTTTGATTCATTAGCATAGGATCGCTGACACTGAGTGCAAATAAATAAATTACTGACTTTGAAATTATTGACTTGGTGGTAGGGCTTCGCCCATCTGGGTAGGTACCACTCACTCATCAGATATTCTCCCGCCAAACAGCAGTACTCAGTATTGTTGTGTTCTGGCTTAAGGGGTAAGTGAGCCAGCTACAGCTACAAGGGACATAATCTTAGTTCCGAAGGTTGGTGGCGCATTGGCGATGTAAGAAATGGTTAATATTTCTTATAGGTGGTGGTGGTATATTGCTGTGGTGCCACTTACTATCAGGTGACCCATTTGCTTCTACATATATCTTTTTACATATATGTTTTTCACTTGGACTTTATTTCTTAGTAGTAAAAGAAAAAATTGCTGAAAGAATGCTTTAACTTCTTATTGTTGTAACTTCTGTGTAATAAAGATGCAATAAAAATTTGTTTTCTTTTTTTTAAAATGTATCATAGTAATGTCTGTTTCAAGGAATTATATTGTTATCTTCTCTTCTAGTTAAGGAGTTTTCTTATAAATGGAAACAGAAATAGCCTAAAGATTCGGGATCGAACCTGAGACTTACGTTTTTTAGGTTTGTTTTGTAAATAATAAAATCAGTAAAACTGATACGTTTGTTGTTCAAAGTTTGTTCACAACGTATGTATTGAATTATGCGCTAACACGAGGAACTATTAAAGTTTTCCTTCGCTAACTAAGTTACCTACATTCTGAGGTAATTGACATAAATAATTCATATACATACTATCGGTACACAGAATGTTGGCAAATATTAACGTTAAAGGTGTCTTCCCTGTATCAGACAAAAAATATTAACATATTATGCCCATTAGACAGAATTTCGTTGAAACTGGACACTGCAGGTTTCCTCACGATGTTTTCCTTCACCGCTGAGCACGAGATGAATTATAAACACAAATTAAGCACATGAAAATTCAGTGGTGCCTGCCTTGGTTTGAACCCGAAATCATTGGTTAAGATGCACGCTTTCTAACCACTGGGCCATATTGGCTCTCTTGATAAGTATAATTGGTTTAATAAGGTTCAAATATTTGAAATGAACAACTATATTTTATGTTATTCATTAAAAACAAATTTGGTATTGGTAACAAAATTTTTCTTCAATTAATATAAAGAATAAAAAAAAAATGGTATAAATAACACGTGCAAGTCGTTTATTTACTTTACTTATATGCGTCCAAGTATAAGAATTTTTACAGCTGATTCACACCTGTTAACGTCACACATAAATATTTCAAGGGACAGCCGACTTGTACAGCGTTTTATACTTGATTTGAAGTTTGCTCAGTTTGTTCTCACAGGGGCAATCGATTATACGAGGCGAGTCTCTATTTTATTGGAGTTTTTATAAAAGTGGACGAATTTTATAAACACACCAACAAAGATCAAGGAAATAGGTATGAATTAACTGGGTCATAGTAATTTCAATATGTATTTTTTTTATTAAATCATATATAATATTACAAATGCTGGATCGAACTTGAAACTTTTACTAGACGCCCCGTGTATGGTAGAGTTATTAATGCTTCTAGTTTACTTTATATTCAAAAACAATATTTAATTGTATAAATAATAAAGATATACATTGAATATGTGGCATATTGTCTTAGTAATTTAATTTATTATAATTTAATTGATAATCTTCAAACACTTATATTATTAAAAAATGTTTTTTAGGAAAGGATTAATGTGATTCTTTGAAATGGATGGGGCAAATGATACTCCGCTAACTGACACTAAGCTTTAGTGAAAAAGGAACTTATTAAGATGAATCTCTGTAGAAACTAATCTAATGGCGTCTTTGTGAAATGTTATTCGATAGCGGAAATTGTTTCACTAACTTTTAATTTAATGTAAAGAAGTACTTCAGTAATTATTAAATTAATTGTTCGAATGGATTTCAGTGAAATTAGCCTTTATGCAACGATGTGTTTTGTTATTTTGTCTTTTACTTGTATTAATAATATAATAATCTCTTTCTCTCTCACTCAAAATGTCAAATCGTAAAAAGGCACATCAAACAAAAGACAATCGACTTTACAGGCTCTCGGCAAACTGCTTCACCATAGACTCTACAAGCTAGCCTCTGTGTGCAATAGTTCAAGTATTGACGATAATGTCTAAAAGCTCTGATCGACGAGCTTTATCGTAGTTTCATGGCTCGATGGTAAAGCTCGCTGGTGGATGATTTGATTTCATTGATTCTTATCATCATTATCAATGACATCGGGCTTAAGTGCTGACGAGCGAGGCACACGGTTCGTCAAATTGAACTTCGCAGATATACTGCTTACCAAACTCGATAGAACAAATGCTTGGTTCACTCGTGTATCTTAATCGATGAGCCTAGAGCAAAACACCTGAATTATTTACCTAAGGCATTTGACTCACTCGGTGAGAATATGCCTGATGATTTTAAACACTGTACCTTAAATAAATCCATACTGTCCATACTAATATTATAAATGCGAAAGTATCTCTGACTGTCTGTCTCGCTTTCACGCCAAAACTACTGGACCGATTTAAATGAAATTTGGTACACTAATAGTCTATAGCCTGAGAAAGGACATAGGCTACTTTTTATTTTGAAAAAAGTTCTGTAAAGGGTTGAAAAGGGGGATGAAAAGTTGTTGAAAGTATTGTCATGTTTAGAATTTTTAGAACTAGAAGCATAAAACTTATATTTTAGGCTGTACACTTATAAAATAACATTTTTAAGTTAAAATCATGAAACTTTATTTTTGGGATACTGATATAAAATGAGTAAATTGGTATTTAAGTGGTTTTTTGATATTCTACCACTGAGGTGAAATAAGGGTTGAAGGTTTTTTTGGAAGTCGTCATTTTTTAAGCAAAAATATGAAACTTTATTTTTGGAATTCTGATTAAGAATTATTAAATACGTATTTAAGTGTTTCTAGATATTCTACCTCTAAGGGGTTTAATAGGGGTTGACATTTCTTATATAGATTAGTCTGGAAGTCCATCATTTTTTAAGGTAAAAACATGAAACTTGTTTTTGTGTTACTTATTAAAATGAGTAGATACGTATTTAAGCGTTTCTAGATAATCTATCACTAAAGAGGTGAAATAAGGGTTGAAAGTTTTTATGGAAGTCAGTCATGTTTTAAGTTAAAAACATGAAACTTTATTTTTGTGAAACTGAATAAAAATGAGTAAATACGTATTTAAGTGTTTCTAGATATTCTATCTCTAAGGGGTTTAATAGGGGATGATATTTCTTATATAGGTTAGTCTGGAAGTCCGTCATTTTGAAGTTAGAAGCACGAAATTTTATTTTTGGGCTACCGATTAAAAATGAGTTGATTCACATTTAAGCGTTTCTGGATATTCTACCCTAAGGGTTGAAATACACACCAATGTGGTCTTCAACGAGGACTTACATTAAAGTAATAATTTAAGTAAATTTGTAAGCATATTCATATTTTCCGCGAGCAAAGCCGCGGGTAACAGCTAGTATCACCATAAGATTGAACTAAATTCATACAAAGCATGAATTGAAATTAAAAAAAAATCACGAACCTAAACATAAAACATATAAAAAGCGGACATGTCAGGGTAAACATAAATATAGCGGTCACTAGTGAAGAAATAATGAAGTTTTGCTTCATAAAAAGCAGTCCAGATATTTTCATCGGTCAAAACCGTCCCATGCATAACGAAAGCAATTGTTTTGCTTCATTTTTAATATTACAAATCTTTGCGCTCACCGGCTTTATGTCCCCAGCGACCGCGTCTATGATAACATCAGAGTAAGCAAACTTTTAATCTGTTAATACAACCATACAAACGTTTATATATCAGAAACATATAAAACAAATATTTACCTTCCTAACAACAATACACTGATAGAACTTCAATTAAATATGCGTTCTATTTTTTTTATCAACTTTGAATTCGACTTTTTATATATTACGATGACTTCGGACATGTGAAATATTGCTATTATTTATATTTTAGTGCTATTTCTTAAACAATGAGATAAACATAAGCATACCCGTTTATTCGTCCGTGTCCAAATGCATCGTTCAAAAGAGTCCGCGTATATTCACGTTTGTTTTTTTAATTTTCTCTTTCGAATCGTATAGCAAAGTATAAAATGAAATATTTATCTAAACAAAACGTTTCAAATTAATATATTCTTTTTTATTGACAAGGATTTATTCTTTCTCAAACGCTTCGATCTTGGAGTAGTAGTGCAAAGCCCTTCATTAAAAGTATTCGTTTTTCGTGCCTCCCCTGATAGAAGGGCTGGTTAATCTGTTTTTCAACGGGGAAAATTCTTGTCACCAAACCACGCGGTCATGAAATATAGTTAAGATTTTAATGTTAATAATTCTTATGTACATAAATATTCATATGTTTATTAAAAAAAAAAAAAACTTTCTGACAATTAATAACACTATTTTCATAAGTTAAAAACAATCCAATTATTCGAATCAAAATGGAATCGGTTTGTATGTTATAGATTCAGAAATTGGATTAAATAATAAAAATAATGGAACCGTTGCACCAATGTTTTAAAATAATTGTCATGGTACATCTACTCGCAGCTTACAGCACGTGTCAACTGCTAGGTAAATTTTAAAACCATTTGGAATGGTCAGCCACGCAATAGTTTAAATAATTCCATATTTATAATAATAATAATAGCCTTTATTTAACAATCTTACATAATACGTTTCTTTCTTAAATACTAAATTTTAATATTTGACACCAGTTTCGCCAAGATTGTCTTGCTTCCCAGCATAGGCCTTCCCTAAAGCTTGCCACGAAGTACGATCTTGTGTCTTTCTTCTCCGTGTAAAACCTGCTATTCTTTTTATGTCGTCTTCCCACCTGCGACGTTGTCTTCCTTTCTTTCTTTTGTATGTGGACACCATTCAGTTATATCCTTGGTCCATTTATCTTTTTTGTTTCTCATCATGTGACCCGTCCACCTCCATTTTAGTTTTTTGATGTAATATGTCACATCTGTAACTCCGGTTTGCTTCCGAATTGTTTTTAGTTTTATTTTGTTTTTTAATTTAACATTGAGCATACTTCTTTCCATACCATGCTGACAAATCTCTAGTTTGCGTATGTTGTGTTCCGTTAAACTCCATGTTTGGCATCCATATGTCATAACGGGTAGAATACACGAGTCAATTTTTTTTTTTTTTATATTTAAGAGGTACATCGGGATTTTCTTTTAAGGACGTACTTCTTTTAAGGACCGGTATCTTTTCCAGGACAGATTAATTCTGTTAGTTATTTTTAATAAACTTGTTTACGTTCTAAATGAATAGCAGATTTTTGCTAACCATCAGCTGTTGTGTTTTCGATGATTATGCTTCTTTTCGAACGATCCAAGTCGCTTTAACTGCTTATAGCTTCCAGGAATTGGTTTTCAACAGTTATGGATAAAATAAGGTAAAAAATTACTTTACTTTCGATTAAATTACGGGAGCTCGTTTAAAATAGTGTTTCTCGTTTATCAACCGGAACCGGAAGGAATTCCATATTTAAACTTTATACAAATGCTATACCGGGAATAGCACACATTTGATAAAGTTTGTTCTAAACTCTCCGTAAATGACAATGACAAAATCTGTATAAAACTTTTATTTCATAACGGTCGTGTTATGTTAATGCTTTACTGAATTTTATTTTTATTTAATTTTTATATTTGATTATGACAATTATTTAAAGTAAATCATAGACAATGATATCTAACTTGTGTGTCGTACTTGTAACGATCAACTGAAACTGACTGAAATATATTTATTTTTAATCATGGAGCCAAAACTCTTACATACATCTCATCTATTATAAAATTAGTACTATTGAAATACAATTCGTTTTAACGAGATTCGAATGTCGTAATTGAACTGTCAAGATGCACTTAATTGCCATTACTCAAACACGATTAAACTAAATACCATATAAATTGAATTGATCATATGGATTTAATGGAACCGAGATAGCCCAGTGGTTAGAACGCGTGCATCTTAATCAAAACTTAATCAAAACTATAAATTAAGTGTTGCTTTGCATAAAACTGATCTATATTTTAAGATTTTTTATTTCTGTAAAATGAATTAATTCTTTTAAATTTTTTGTCTATACCTTACTATATAAAATAATAACATTTTTATCGAACAATATGTAACTTTCTATATTATATTATAATCCATATTATAACCAATTAAATAAATATATATTTAAAAAAAATCTAAACTGTATGTTAAAACTAAAATTATATATATTTTATCTGTATAAATTTATTCATTCTCCATTCGGTTAGCGAACATCCTTAGTGAGGCCTCCATTTTAATTGTTCGTTCATCGAAAAATGGCGTTTTAAATGTCGGCAAAACTGTTTTCGTTACTTTGAAAGTCAAATTTAAGTGGATGTACGTAGTTAAGTGAAATATTGTTATATTAAAAGTGAAGATATATTAATCAAGAACTGTTTGTAGTCAAACATAAAGGGGACTTATCAACAAAACACTCGTGATATTGAAAACCGTACGGTTTGTTTTGGTTCTTTCCTATTCCCATTGGAATAGAGTATACATAATTATATAAATACAAAAGTATATTGGTTTGTCCTTCATGCAGCGAAGTGATATTACCTTAGGGTCACTCATGTCTATTCTTCATTTTGGAAATAGCGTGGGAGTCATTGTGTGCGAAGAAACTAGTCTAATTATAAACGTGAAAGTAACTCTGTCTGTTTGTTGCTTTTTCACGGTCAAAACACTGAACGGATTTTTTTATGAATCAAGCTTGAACCCCAAGGAAGGACATAGGCTGACACCTGACTACCAACCCCTAAAACGTAGAAGCCGCAAGGTTCAACTTATAAAGAGAAAAAAAAATAACTTCAAAAAATTTCAACAGAAATTATCCGGACCGAATAAAAAGTAAAAAAGCAGTAATTAAAAAGTTGACATTTTATATCAGAAAATATATTTCATCATATTTAAAACAAGAACACCAAATTCACACTTGTCACGTCACTAGTCTAAATTAAAAACGGGTTAAGTTGCGAAGCACATTTACTTGTATAACAATATTATACACTGAAAGCTTCTCCGAATTGCGTTGCCTTTTCTGGCATTAGTATTATGCATGGTTTAACAGTTTTTTTTAGAGGAATTACAAAAAACACTTCACCTCCCTCCTAAATATATATAGCAGTACTGTATATACTTGTAATAATATAGATCGTTGGTGGTTGGTGAATTTTCCGGAGCGTTTAAGGAATTTCTTGATGATAATGACTGGCAATTAACTATGACGGAATGGCTTGATGACTTTTGGAGATTAATTTAGCAAACGTTAACTACAAAAGACTTGAGGAAACAGGATTTATTGCGAAAATGTGTCCCTTTTTCATTGTTACTTTGAAAACAGGTAAGAGTTTATTGTTCGTGTAATACATGTGGATAGTTATATCACACAATAAAATGAACCTTGACTTTACAAGTTTTCTTCAATATATTTTTAAGGTTAAGGGATAGGTTCTACAAAAATATGAAGAAATGCATGTCAATAAATAGTTAAATATTGAGAGTACTTCGACATGTACCTAGTAGGCGGCTACAAGGCCTACTCCGAATATCTTGCTGCACTTCTAATAATCTTACCAATACTATAATTTTGTAAGATTTTAATGTCTTTAAATCTATTTATTATATTTCTACTAGCTATCCGTCCCAGCTCCACACGGGTACGATTATTATACTACATAACTTATAGATTGATAAACAAATATAAAATATACAATTTCTTATTATTTTTTGTAAGTTGAAATTCTCGGCTTCTCTCTATTAAAAAACGCATGTGTTATATATCTAAACCTTCCATTTGAATTCATGAAAACCGCATCAAAATTCTTTGCGTAGTTTATAAGATCTAAGCCAAAAATACAAAAAGTGGACTGTACCAGGAATGTAGTGATTTTGTCATATACTCGTATTATACCACATACAATTGGAATAAATATAAACTTAAACATACTGATAATAAATTTATTCTAACTCAGCGTTGGTTATTTAGTCATTTCAAATTAAATTACCGCAAAAATTGTTCACGCCAAGCTGGCATTTTTCGTTTCTCTTTGATCCAATATTGCTAATTGTTTCCACACGTTCCCTTTTCGTATAAACATACTTAAAAGTTTACATGTATGTGGTTGTCACGTATCAGTATTTTAGATACATACATACATATATCATAAAATGTTAATCTCTTTGCTTAATTAGTGTCAAGTTCAATTTTTGTTTTTATTTCATGGTTTATTTCTTTTTAATTTGTAGTAATTTTTGTTCTTTCATTTTATTTTTCATATTTTTATTTTTATTGTAAAGATATATTAATGTAGGAGTGTAGTGTTTAGTTTTTTGTTATTTAATGTATGTATAATGTAAACGCCTGTAGTGGAGTATCACGCTGTACAATAATTTGTTTCCTACTTTTAATTGATAATATTTTGTGAATATGCCGATGGTGTTTCGAAAATCTATAAATAAAATAAATACTAAATAAATATTAAACATAAATGATAGCGCATTTCGCATATTAGGAGAAAATTTTATTTACAAATTTTAATTAAAAATTTTTGGTAATTATTATAATGGTATTGCTTATAACCCTGATCACCTATTATTAAACATATATTCCTTAAAACCGTCACTCAAAAGGTATTCTAATTACTTAGTCTATTAAATCAAAATAAAAATAATTCCAAGAAATAGTTCATATTGAAAATAACTGAGCAAATGAAACCACAAACTCACTGTGGGTAAAGGATACTTCAGAGAAATATAAAACTTCCTTCAATCATTAAAATAATCGAAGGCAATCCGTTCAGGCAATCACGGTGTTTTCTTTAACAAGTTCTTATTAAAAAATATCTTCATTCTTTGTTCAATGCCGACGATAACGATTAGCGAATGAATGGAATTCTTTTAAAGTTCAACTCGTCGGAAAAAAAATCCTCTCTGTATAATTATATCGGATGTTCATTAATCATGACTTGATCACTTAAAAAAATGGCCGTTTTAAATTAGGTTCTAGTATATCCGATTCAATTCAATTTTGTTTGTTAAATTCATTATGATTCGTCTCGCACTCTACGATGTAAGAAAAATATCGTGAGGAGATCTAAACGTGTCGGGCGATCTGTATCCATCAATCCAGATTGGAGAAGCATGGTGATATAAACTGCGAACCTTCTCCTCAAGAGGATAGGAGCCCTTCGACTAAGAGACCAGCAGAATTTCAACTTAACTTTTCTATTATATCCAAGTCGTCAGGAATTAACTTGCAGAATATTTAAATAAATTGCAGAATAAATAGGATTTATACAAATTATATCATCAACACAATACAGGGAATAAAAAAGCATTGTAATGTCTGATCTGGATAACTTTAAATGATAAACATAATTTCAATTGTATTGATTCATTGAAACTAAAATGCGCTGCGCTAATATATCATAGTTAGGCTTTCGTAAATAATTAATTGATTGTAATCAAACAATTTACAAAAATATTAAAATGTGCTTACTTTTTCGTTGTATAAGGTTGCAGGTCCGAAGGTGTTGGCTATAGGTCTAGGACGGGTTATTAAAAAATTATCGAAGTTATCGAAAAAGTAGTAGCACTCACGTGGCTGGAAAAGCACTCAAAGTGGTTACTTTTGGTCCTGAATGATATTCGATCGTACTGAATTTGCCGTCTCACAGGTTTATTTTTATAAACCTGTGAGAAGTAAAATTCAGTAACGAAATAGAGACCGTTGTTGCACATACACTTGTAAAACATACATATGTATGTCCAGCGCAATTTGATAGACTTTCTAAAAAAAATCTTTGCGGTCACTTGGCTTTAATCACTTATGATTTGAGTAGTGTGTGGAAGTCCCATTGCAAATACTCAGCCTTTAAATATTCAAAGTTTGATATTGGAATTATAAACTAGATCATTGATCTAACACAAATTTTTGACTTTTCAATATGTACAGTAAAAAATAATTATTAATTTAAGTCGACACGGTACCACACGATACTATATTACCCAAAATAAGTACTAATCATTAAATACCTACGTTTATTTTAAAGAAAGATACCGTTCATATAAATGTGAAAATGTGGGTCAAGTTCAAAATTGAGAATATGCGTAGTTGTTGTCTTCGCCGACAAAATAATTGAGATCGAAATGGCAAGCTAATAAAAGCCAACTTCTGTAGATAATCCTAAAGTTAATTTATAAGAACATACAATTAATAATTAATAATATTAAAAAAAATAAAATACATACATATAAAAATATTAGTTATTAAATTTAAACACTCGAATTATTTACACAAAGCAGAAAACTTAGAATAAATTGAATCTGTAGATTTGACTAGTGTTTCCCAACTAACCAATTTTTTATAAGAGTATGGTATAATGGCTTTACAATATAAAAACGGTAACCTATGTTTATCATAAAGAAGATAAGTGGATTAGCTAAATGTTACATACCTTTTTTTTAAACGATATTATTTTATAGTTTTTGCAAAACAAATAATTATTATTTATCATTCAAAAGTAAAAGGATAGAAATCTCCTGCGGTCTTTAATTCGGAAACAACTCCATACGTTGTCGAATGCAGTATATTTGGACGATACTCTTCTGTGTGGCAAAGATCGCCATTTTAGGTTCAAATAAAGGCAATGAAATCTTGCCAGTCATGACATAAAAATGTACTTGCTTGACTGCCTTTCTGGTTTAGCGGCTAAGAGGCCACAAATCCTGAAGTCCTGATTTCATACCCTAGGTCGGGCAGATAAAAAGTTATTTGTTTTTATTTATTTTTAAAGAATTTCTCAGTAACAGTCTGGAGTCTAAAAGTTGAAAGTGTGTTTACTCCGTATGATACTTATAGCATTGGTACTGGGAACAAACACAAACTTGTTACTCCTGTTACTCGACTGTATAGAGTCAGTAAAATTTTTGTGTGGCAATGTTTACGGTTTTGCAACAAGATTCCAGAAAGCGTGCAAAAGCTCAAACTCCAAGGAGGGACATATGCTACTTTTTTTGACTAACACCTGACGACCAAATCCTAAAACTCAAGTGACGTCGCGGTTAAGAATTAATATATACATTATTATAATAATACGCCTGTATTTTTGAGATGTAGAGGTATGTGTAGTTTATTAAATTTATACTTTAATATAAATGTTCTTTCTTGTTTGTTCTCATATAGAACGGCTTTCATAAATTACTAAATAATATTTCTGCTTTCCACACAGCAAAATATGTCTGAATACTTATTGTTTGTTTTTATTCGAATTTTATAATACAATTGCATGTTTTCTATTATGATATTAAAAACAAAAAACTTGAAAGCAACTTGCAATTTTAAACTATTTTTTTATTATTTTACTTTTAAATAGTTAATATTTTTGAAAGCAAATCAATTTTATTATAAATATTAAACATAATTTGTGCATCTATGTTAATATTATAAATGCGAAAGTAACTCCGTCTGTTACGCTTTCATGACCAAAGCACTGAACGGACTTTGATGAAATTTTGATATGATTCAAGTTTGAACCCCAATATAGGCTACATTCTATACATAGAACCTGACAAACAACATCTTAAATACAAGCGAAGCCACGGGCAGCCACTAGTTTTATTCTTAACTCTAAACTATTATTAATTACAAAATCAAAATATACTAATTCCTAGCAAAGATCCAAATTTATTTATTGAAGTACCCGCCCGTGCCCGCGACTTCGTGCGCGTTTGAATTTAACAAAAAGTTATTTCTGTAGCCTAAATTACTCCTTATTACATCAGCTATCTGCCAGTGAAAGTCCCGTCAAAATCGGTCCAGCCGTTCCAGAGCTGAAACAAACAGAGAGACAGACAAAAATTGAAAAAAAGAAATTGGTATATTATGTACCGTGTATACATACATATGCATGTAATAAAAAAACGGTTATTTTAAAATTACAAACGGACACTCCAATTTTATTATATTTATAGATTTATAAATTGTCGTTTACAATACATATTAAATGTAAATTTAAGCTACCAATATTAGCGTTTAAATAATATATACATATATAATGAATATTTGACAAACCATTTAATCAAATAAGGAGATAAAAAATGCTTTTAATAGGTTATCTTGTTATTAGAGAAACGGGGAAATCACTTTATCATAAGGGCATATTCGAGAAAACCTTTCATTTTCCGGCCACTGTTTTTTCCACTCGCTTACGTTCATACATAAAGTATGATACAACGATTTATATGAGCCTTTCGCCTGCACAAATGTTTCATATGAAAATGTTTCGTACACGAAGTTAAAGTAACCGCGAGCGCTTGTTAATGGCGATAGCAAAAACAATATTTAATTGAAAGACTACGTAGGAGTCGGCGTGGTGAATAATATTTGTATACTTTTCATATAAGCCTTCTTTTTATTGTGAGCCTGTTGTATGTATTTATCTATTTTGAGGCAGGATGTATGTAATATGATTATTAAAAAGGAATAACGACGGATACTATGTTTTAGCGGTTCCTCCCGGTACTATCGACATTCCGAACCAGTGATTGCTTTTAATTTAATTTATCTTCTATAAAAACGATCGACGATCAAATTGCTTTTAGGAATCCACTCGAATGAGGTAGATATGATTTTAAATGATATTGTTTTTGTAACAAATTTGAAATAATTGTATAATATAAATAAATTAAATTGTTACTCTAAGGAATTGTCTTTGGATTAATATTAGGTAACCTATATATCTTAGTTAGGTGTATTATTATACTAGCTGTTACCCGCGGCTTTGCCCGCATAGAATATGAATATATTTACAAATTAACTTAAAATATTACGTTAATGTAATATCTCTTTGTATACCACATTGGTGTGTATTTCAGCCCTTAGGGTAGAATGTCCAGAAACGCTTAAATGCGAATCAAGTCATTTTTAATTGGTAGCCCAAAAATAAAATTTCATGCTTCTAAGTTCAAAAATGACGGCCTTCCAGACTAACCTGTATACGAAATGTCAACCCCTACTTTTCCCTTTAGGCATAAAATATCAAGAAACGCTTAAATGCAAATCTACTTATTTTTTATCAGTATCCCAAAAGTAAAGTTTCATGTTTCTATCTTAAAAATGACGGACTTCTATACAAACTTTCAACCCTTATTTCACCCCCGTAGGGGTAGAATATGCAGAAACACTTAAATAAGTATCTACTCCCTTTCAATTAGTATCCCAAAAATAAAGTTTCATGTTTCTAACTTAAAAAATTACGGACTTTCATACGAACGTTCAACCCCTATTTCACCCTTTAGGGGTAGAATATCCAAAATTCCTGTCTTAGTGGGTGTCATGATATCTTAGTTTATAAGTGTACAGCCTAAAATATAAGTTTTATGCTTCTAGTTCTAAAAATTCTAAAAATGACAATACATTCAACAACTTACAACCTTTCCCCCTTTTCAACCCTTTATAGCATCCTTTATATTTTTTCCAAATAAAAAGTAGCCTATGTCCTTTCTCAGGCTCTAGACTATTTGTGTACCAAATTTCATTTAAATCGGTCCAGTAGTTTTGGCGTGAAAGCGAGACAGACAGACAGACAGACAGAGTTACTTTCGTATTTATAATATTAGTATGGAAGTATGGATTATATATGCAGTATATTATTTATATACTATTCAAAATAGTTGTACCCCTTCCCATATTTGTTTTATATTTGTCCTCTGCCCAAAAGTTGCTTGAAAGAGATGCTTTAGCGATTAGGCCGCCTGGTGCAAATTTTGTTTCAACCCAAATGTAAAATTTAGTTTTAAGTGTTGGTGTGCATTTCAGAATAACTGAATAAAAAAATAAACCTTATGTCTATCTTTGATAAAATATATAAAGTTAAAGTAGAGTAACATCCCTCCTGTGGTGAACAAAAGCCAGCACGGAGCATTTGCTGGTTGATTGCATATGACGTGTCGGAATTTCAATCTACACGTGTACATACGTACGTGTAGTTATCGAAATCGGCAAATTTTCCAACAATTCGATAGTACAAGTCAAGGTACGATAAAAAACAACTATTTTCGTAACCGAAAACTCTTGATTTAAATTCACGCTATTTGTTTAAACCGTTACGGCTCTTAAAATATTTATAATATATAGATATTAATTACTTTTATATATAATATATTTTAAAACCTTTATTCTAAATTAAGTTATGTTACTAAACAAAGGTCGTAATTCTGTCAAAACAATGCAAAATAGATTTCTACATAGATGAGCTAACGAAAACAAGAAAATATTTTTTATCATTTAAAAAATGTTGCCAACCTTTATGGAAATGCTCGAATAAAATGACATGGTGTATAATTTTATTTGCCTAATGAATAAAAATGAGCGGAAGGCGCGAAAGCGAGGTAAGAAGAATTAAATTTACCATTTTTTTTGTTTTAGTTTTTACGGGATTTGTGTAAAAAATTACAATTTAAATACCATGTATCAGAAAAAAGAGTACTTTAAATCGTATGAAAATCTTACACACTTAAATTAATAAATTTTTATAACGATTCACTGAAAACGTACAGCCAGTATAGCGCTTTTGAAAATTATATATAAATATTCGAGTTTTATGTCAAATTGCTTTTTGTCCCATTTGTTGTCGTAACACTTGACCCTTGGAAAAGTGGTGCAAAAAGCTTCATTAAAAGTATAACACCTCGCCTTATTGCCTCCACTGGTGACAGGAGGGCTGGTTCGTTTATTGCCCAGAGGATCGGAATTGCGATTCAACGGGGAAATGCTGCTAAGCATTCTTGCCACCATTCCACGCGGTCAAGATTTATACAGTAACTATTTTTAATTCATAGTTGTATATATTTAAGGAAGTCTGTTTAATACATTATAATTTGGAATTTAATATTAAGGCCTCAAGAATCAATTGGTACATAGGTATCAAATTATGTTGTTGAGTCCGCATAAATATATTTAAAAAACATTAGACTAACAACACAAAAGGGCCTATGTAAATTTAATTACGTATTTAAGATATTTTGTCATCTTTTTATCTCTGTATCGCATTACTAACTCTAAATTTCGAATCAATAGGAACCTTTTTTTTATAAATGAAAGATATCCCAGGGGATATAATCAAAGTCCAAAAACTTTGATTTGCTTCCATTTCCAGAATAAACGTAAATTAAGTTTCGAATGTATCTCGTGAAATATCAAGAAGTTTCTTTTAAAAAAAAAAATCTGTTGTATTCTTTTGCCCGAGAAACCTGATCTATTTACGAGTGAGAATCAACTATGTACGTTATCGAAGACTCACAAACTATAGTCGTTTTTAAAACGAGAATTTATAACCACGAACAATATCTCACTACTTTGTTTAAAAACTTAAGTAAACTTTTACTCTGGTGTAAAGTTTTGTTCGTTCATTGAAATATTAACAAAAGAGGAATAAGGTTTGTTATTGTTTCATAGATAATTAATATTCGACTCCATGTAACCTTTGAAAAATACAAGAATAATTAAAACTTTAAGCAATAATAGAGAGCAAATTAATTTACATGAACTATTTATCGATGTAATCAAAAGCATTTTTACTTGTAGACAAATTATATTGAAGTCGATTTGTAGTAAAAAAAAACGTTATCTGTCTTGGGACACCCGGTTTGAACGAACTTGATTTCTTTATATATATGAAATAATGGACACAATTGAATAAATTAACAACATTTGAATATACATATACATGTATGACAAGAACTAAATAAAAATCCCGTGCGAATTAAAACAATAACAAAAAATTAGTTTGAATAATGTTGCATTTACATTGTTGTTTTCTATAATAGAAAGAGACAGAGAAGGAAGAAGAAAGACAGAGAGAACGATTTTCCTTACGTGACGTTTTTTGCTAGTGCACTCTACTGTAAGCCGCGTAAAAGAACTTCGTCCAATAATTTTTCGATTCAATAAGCTAACTTTTACTTGTGGTAGGGCTTATGCAAGCCGTTTGAGTAGATACAACCCACTCATAACATATTCTACCGTAAAACAGCTATACTTAGTATTGTTGGGTTCCGGTTTGAAGAGTGAGTGAGCCAGTGTTTCTAGGCGCAAGAGACATAACATCTTAGCACCCAAGGTTGTTGGTGTGATGTAAATGTGAATAAAAAAAAACTTAGAAACACTTTATCTAACGGAAGTCTGTTGTTGAACATTTATGAAAAATAAAATATAATTTAGAATACATGGTTTTACCGCAACGATACATTGTAATCTGTAAAAATAATTTTGAACTCCGGGACAATGAGTACGACTTGGCAAAACGAAATTAAGAAAAGGATTTTACTATCAGGTAACAATCAATGTTCATAGACATTATAAACGTGAATATAGATCATAATATTGTATATGTAATATTCGTTCGTATCAGTCTCTATATTTTTTGTTGATAATGCATTTTGTCGGTAAACCTGGTATTGTAACGGACAAAAACATCCCATCGATGTCATTTACGTATATAGTTCTTTTTGTACAAATAATTATTTTGTATAAAATCAAGTCATTTAAATGTAAAATGAGTAAAATTAAAATCGCAAAATTAAAGTAAATATTTTCCTGTGATACACCATATGATCATACACCACAAAAAATGAATAGTTGGTTGTGTTTTAAACATGAGATTTGACACGTGAGATTTCAATTTGAGCTGAGATAGCTATCTCTTTCAAAACCAAGCACCATTGAGTCTTAATGTGCTTATTGTGCTTTTTTTTATTTATCCCACACTTAAAGATGGTAGCCTTTATTGTTAGCATAACATATGGACACACCAGCGACTTGTCACGACTTCGCAATGTTACATCCCTGCAATGATAGTATTAATAATGATTAACCGCTGATTAAGCAACTTTAAATTTCTAAACAATTATATTCTATTAACAAAAGTTCAGTTCGATTTTGATCGCGGAACCATAAACACTTGCCGAGTTTCCTATCCAATAATTATTTTGTTCAAATTTATTTGCGCTAATAAAATATTATTTTTTAAAAAAACTCGAGTTTTTCTCGTGATAACAGCTCGAATGTAATTTATCAATATTTTTTTTTATATAATATAAATATAATTGGGAATAAATTATAGCGCTCATTATTTAGTTTTCTGTCAGTGAAAAAATGTTAAGAATTGAATCATTAGACCAGGAGATTACCACCACATACAAAAACACAAATTTTATCTCATTCTAGTATATACAAGCAAGCCAGAAATACATATGTAGTGTCTAAAACATGACTTACAAGAAACCGAATGTTTGAATACCTTATATCCTTTTCTAATACTGCGGTTTTGTTCGGGATCAATTTCCCCCTTAAATGCCCACCCTCATACGTCAACAAGCTTGCAAATAACCTGAGCTAGTAATTCGATTATGACACATTCTCGTAGACTACGGTTCCTACGTTTCTGCTTATCTTGTTAGACTGGTAATCCATCGTGGGTAAGGGATCCGTGTTTTATGGGATTAAAATATATAAGTACATATACATAATTTATTTATAAAATACATTCATAACACGTTTCCATTTACTATATAATAGTAAAATCTGTACATCTAAAATTTACAAATATATTCAATACAATTAAGATTTATAATATTATAAAAAATATGGCATTCACGAGCTGTTCGTGAAATATTGAAATAGAAGGTTATTGAAATAATAAAAAAAACATACGAAAGGTTTTTGAAATAATTTACGGTTTGTTACTGTACATTTGTTCGCGCCACGCACACATAAGGAAGAAGAGATCGACGACGGCGAGGCACCATGTAATAAGACACTGTTATGCCATTAGCCGTCACGGCATACGATCTAACCTCAAAGCGAGCGAATAGACGTGTTCCACAAAGTAAAAAACAATTAGGTTCGTCTATGTAACCACGAAGAAACGATCATTATAACGTATGATCATATTTTTATGATAATATTGAAAAACGATCCCGTATGCAAACGTAATTAGGCCACAGGTCGATGCCTTTTCGACGCTACTCAAACGTTCAGCTGCAGTGTCGATGTCGATTGAACTCTGTAACGAACCGTCAGGCCGTTGGCAGTTTTAGCTTGCGTTTTCCTTTTAAAAGCACCTTTACAAGAGTCAATGTGAGTGACCGCTCGTAATGCACGACGTTTGAAAACGTTCCTTTTATTCGTAGTGCGCAATTTCCATTTTTGAATTTGGTTTTCGAAATATAACCAGTGATTTCTTTTAAGTCAACAGTTATTTCGCGACTATCGACATTATCCATGTGTCAAAGTTACGGTGACTTTATCGTTTTTGTGGTTTTTTTTTATGGAAAATGAATGTTGAACGAATGTACGGCAATGCAGAATCGCTTAAAATTTAGAACGTTGAACGTAGGAGTTCTTTTGAACGGAAAGGAGATAAAGGTCGTTTAATATTCTGTTTTAAAAATTTCTTGCTATATTTGATAAAATTTTCAGTTGAGTATTATTCATCAAATATGTACATTATCGCAATATATTATAAGACAAAGACCCTCCGCTGCCTTTGTCTGTCCGTCAGTCTAACGTGATAAACTCAAAAACTACAGAAATCAATTTATACGGTTTTCATTAATGGACGGAGATACACGATACATACCTTTTTCACGGAATGTTTAAATGTGTAATTCAATAATGTTCTAAAATAAATTTTACACACGGGCTGGCAAATGGGTCATCAAATAGGCCACCGTCTCCTAGACTTTGGCGCCATAAGAAATACATTTGGGAGCAAACAAATCGAGATATTCCCGTTTTTAACGTGCTATTTTTTTTTGTTTAATAATAAAGTTTGTGGATTACATATATTTTATTATAATATGCATGAATAGTACCAGCCTGTAAAAGTCCTTCTTTCCCCTTCGAGGAAAAGGTTGGAGCTTATTCCACCTCGCTGCTTCAATTCCAGTTGGCACATCTGGCAGAATTCTCAATTAGAGACTTGCAGGTTTCGTCATGTATTTCTTCACTGCCGAGATGAATAATAAACACAAATTAAGCACCTGGTAATTCAATGCTAAAAAAGCATAATTAATGGTTTTCGATTATTCTATCCGTGTTAATGTACGGTTATTGTATTCATTTGTGCTTTAGTAATCAGGTATCATAATAGAATTGATGTTATGGAACGAGGTAAAACTAAGAGTCCAGGCCAGGAGATCCACTATTTTGAGTATCGCGAGTTCAGAGCGGTGCGTGATGAGCCCGAGATCGTACCGCAAAGTGACATCGTAATTCTGATCCGATCCGAAAAACAGTCGGCAGGCATCCATGTAGCAAGTTGGAAATACTGCTAGTAGCACTATCAGTTATTGAAAACGTATTTGGGCAATGGTATACGCATATATAATAAGATACCGGGAAATATAATCAATTTACCATTTACTACATTTAAAAAGTTTATTAAGACTAAATTAATAAATAAATCTTATTATTCATTAACAGAATACTTTTTAGAAAAAAAAATGCTTGGATTTAGGCTCGGGTTCCATCACAGGACAGTAATTATTGTAAAAAACAGCATTGTAAATCTGTTTATTTGAAAAGAGCAACTATGCGAGTTTCTTGCCGTTTCTTCTCGCTGGAAGCTGCTTTCCGAAAAGGTCGTAGTATTTAAATATCGCCGATTTAAAAACGCTTCATTGTGATTTACTTGAATAAATTGATTTTAATTTGATTTGATTTGATTGAAAATTCTGTTTTGTTAAGAAGAAAATTCTGATTCTGGACTGTTTTATCTTTAACCAATTTTATAATCGTTTCGTCGTTCGTACGTCGCTTTCTCTTCTAGTCCATATCGTCATTTAAAGGTTTCTAAATAAACTCTCAGGTAAATGAATCAATATTAAATTATTTACAAAATAAAAAACGATGATCAAGAACGTGAACGGGGTTGGCTCGATTCCCTTGCTCCCAAATGTATATATCATTCCTAACATCACCAATGTAATGACCACCGGTAATTTTCTTTTTTAATTATTATTATATAGGTAGACGGACGAGCAAATAGGCCACCTGGTGGTAAGCGGTCTCCATCGCCTGTAGGTATGGGCGTTGTAAGAAATATTAACCATTCCTTACATCCCCAATGTGCCACCAACCTTGGAAACTAAGATGTACGTCTCTTATGTTGGTAATTACACTCACCCTCCAAACCGGAACACAACAAAACAAAGTATTGCTGGTTAACGGTATAATATCTGATGAGTGGGTGGTACCATCCCAGGCGGGCTTGAACAATGCCTTACTACCAAGCAAATATTAAGAATCTTAGGAACTAAGAATTCGCCTAGTTATACTGGCTCACTCACCCTTCAAACTGCAACATTATAAAACTTAGTAGTTCTGCTTGGAGATAAAATAAGTAATGAGTGGACTGTACCTAAAAGGGTCTATTAAATTACTATACATTTGTAAAATTCAAGTTTTAATTGAGAAACATACATTCAAATTATTATCGGCATATTTATTTAAACCAACGGAGGTTTATGAAATATTTAATAAATATTTTTTATAACGCAAATTAAAAAAAAATGTGCTTAAATCTACAAACGAAGTATTTTTTATTAAAACAATATTTTTTTATTATTATTAATATTTTTTTATTGTATTGACACCGTTGTTTACAAATTCCGATTCATAAATAAAAAAAACTCTCTAAATGTAAATCCATTCAATTTTTAAAGTTAATGTATAAAATAATCTCTTTTATTGAAAAAAATATTACGACCTAACCTAAATCAAGCATTAAAACGAATTTCCAATCGGCTTAAATAACAAAAAATAAATAAATAGACAAATGACGGTTTTTCTATATAAACTGGTGATATTTACATAATGCTACCCTTGGACAATAATTTATTCAATATAAGAGAGTCGCTTACATAGGGCAGATATTATGTTACGTTAGTTTAAGATACACAACAAAAAAGGCAAACGCAATACATATCCTCCTATACTTCCTATTTTTTCTAAAGACCTTCCTTTATAGCCAAATTAACTAACATTGTGTGATTTTTATTTATTGTTACTTTTTTCTTCTCGTAGGCTTAGTGAATAATCTGTACGGTAGAGTTCATCCGTAGAGCCGGATTCATCCTCCTGACTGCAACTACGTTGAAATAATTCGGATATTTTTTGACATAATATTGAGGTTTTTATTTACACACTGGTAGGTATACTGGAAACGTTGTTGCTTTGTTTATCTATAGCGCTCCGCTGGGTGTCTGTTATCGACCATGAAATCGGAAGTTATTAAAATAGTGACCGTGTATAAATGAAAAACTCGGTTTTTCGGAGCAGTCCGATTAAAATATATATTTTTTTACTTTGTTGTACTTCAATTGAAGATAAATAAACTCGTATGTATGTATATAAAAAAAGTATTTATACGCTCTCTCATTTTCCGATTTCAATTTAGTTCACGGTCCCCACTCCTCATGTTATAAACTCTAAGACAAAGTCGCTTTAAAATAAACCATCTACTTTTCTTATGCTGTATATTAGCAGGAATCTACCGTTTTTTTTTTTTATAGGTAGGTGGATAGGTAAATAGGCCACCTGATGACAGTTGATCAACCCCGCACATAGACATTAGCGCTATAAGAAATATTAACCATTCCTTTCAGCACCAATGCGCCGACATTGGGAGCTAAGATGTTATGTTCCTTGTGCAATAGGCACACTTTACACTGACTCACTTACCCTTCAAACCGGAAAACAACAATACTGAGTCTTGCTGCTTGACCATAGAATATATATGATGAGTGTGTGGTACCCACCTAGAGAGACTTCCACAAAACGTTACCACTAAGTTAAATATAAACATTTACTTAAGTTCAGTATATTTGAAAAACGCCAATCGATAGATAATATATGTTCCTACTTTAAAATTATTTTCACGTTATATTTAATTTTAGTGACGTAATATTTCAAGCCTTTGCTCACAAATTGTATAATCAAAATGAGTGTAAAACAAAAATGTTACAGAGGTAATAGAGAATTGGAAGGTAATGTGGTGAGGCAACGACGATATCCCTAAGGAAATTACCAAACAAAAACATTGGGATTCGCCATTGGTTCATGTTATACAACATAGTGTCGCGCCGATATCGTACTAAGCTTCTAGCTTTATCAACTAAAGAGTCAGGTCACTGGTTCCATGCGCTACACTCCATAAATCGTAAAACACTTGTAGTCAATGAATTTTACGCATTTAAATATGATCACTGATTTAAAACACCTTTTTATTTTAAGGAGGTGGACTCTTTCGTCTTCCTCGCTCTTTCTTGTCCAAGGAATTCGGGTAGAATTTTCCACCACGGTTCTCGTAGTGATGAGATAAAAAGATCTCTTGCCACCATCGACGTCCCTGTTCCTATTGAGCTCCTTGGAATTATTCGTGATAATGCCAAGAGATTTGATGGATTGACACTCGTTCCCTGGAAACGAGTCCTAGTGCAGGAGGGACGTAGTTGAAGCGACCAATCGATGTAAATGTTCGTCTTTTATTCCTAGTAGTGTTATGTAGGTAGTAATACTGCAAAAACTTTTATTAAATGTTTAAAATCTCGTCCTATTGTCTCCACTGGAGGATGGTTACTTAATTTTTGAGAGGAACGGAATCCCGATCCAACGAGTTTTCCCATGATGCTGGCATTCTTGCTACCATTCCACGCAGTCATCATTTGTATCGTAGTTGCTTGTATTTTTATTTGTATACGAATTAAATAATATACGTAAACATATATAGGTATATTACAGGAAGGTCTTAAGTTAAACTCATTTTATTTGTATCAATTACAAAAAAACATCTAGACTTTAATCTTAATAATATTATTGTTATGACCATCAGATGGTTATTTATACAACGTTAGTTTTTATTTATATAAATTATAATATTATGTGATAATGTCTTCATAATAGGTTTCGGATTATGTAGACTAGAAAACTTTGCAAGTGATTTTATATTATATAAGAGCAGTCACATAATACGGACAGGAAATCCGACACAACCGGAATGCTTTTCAAAGCACGGTTGTGTAAAAACCTGTGTCGCTTTTCAGATTTCTGACTGCGAGTATCGGAACATCATTGAAATTTTCGTTATTCAAAAATTATTATGTAATGAAAATATATCTTCAAACATCTGTTTTACCATCTCAGTGTCGTTGTAATTATTTTTTCTTAACAACTTATAGGCATTGAGTGATGACCTACATAGTTGCAATAATATTGACTTATTTCTCGCTGTTGGCTTATTTCGATGCTGGTTCTGTCATTCATTGGTCAATACGTCCTTGATCCAACAGATCGCAGTACCATCACGTTTTTGGTTTGTGCCGTTTCATTATTGCCCTTAGTCTTAACAAAAGATGTTGATTTAATTAAAAATATATATATTGCAATTTTATATTGCAGTGAAAATGTATCTTAGGCTTTTTACCAAAACGATAGTTACTCCAACATTTGTTTATTAGGTAGGTAAGCGAACTGCTGATAGAAAGTGGTCACCATCTGTGGTGGTAGATATTGGCGATGCAAGAAACCCTTGTGACTGTAATTACTCTGGCTAACTGTTTTCATTTTTAAGGATTTTTTAATAATACAATACTTGATTAATGGTAGAATAAAGTAGGGTGTTACCTAGCCCTACCACCTAGTAAAACTCCGAGGCAAATAGCTATCGAAAACAGCAAAAACTAGATCACATCTTTTAGCATTTCAGAAAATACAGCATTCGTATTTTTAAAATTCGAATCGATTGAAAACGTTTAAAGTTCATCTCGCTGTAATCGCGGAGCTGGCGCGGTGCATTCCATTATCCACAAAAAACGAGGGTCATTAAAACCCCGCTAGATAATGGTGATAGTGACTGTAACGTTCATGCTCCGATCAGTGTTGAAAATTTGATTGCACTTTTAAATATGTATAATAAAATGAAGCAGTTTTAAACATTATTTATCTACTTTAAGGTATATTACAAAAAAAAACTTTTTCAAATGATCAATAAATGCTTGTAACATGGATTCTTATGTTTTCAAGGTCAATGAAGATTACGCTTGAATTTTGACTACAAGACGAATATTATTAGCTAATCAACCATACTTAGTCGATTAGTTTGTCAAAGATATATGCACGTTAAAACAATATTAGAATCATACGCCTTCTGTTACATAAAACATTCTTGTACAATTCAAATCGTTAGTTTTAGATAGAAAGTCATTGACCCGAATGTACATTTTAACGCATACTGGTGTAGAGAGTATTCGGTGTATGATTTCTTCTTCTTTGACCGAGACTTCTTTTGTTTAAGTCTTTATTTGCATTTTTACTTTATCATTGCAGCCGAGGATGGTTTTTTCTCGGACGGTTAAAGTTTTTATCCTTTTTAACAGATTGGGTATCGTTACTAAACATTAAAACTGTTTAATAAATTGTATTATTCTACATTTAACATTTTCTAGCTGTTTTTTAATTTAAAGTTATTTTGAACATATTTACTCTTATTAAGGCAATATGAACGTGAATTGAAATACTTTAAGTACATATAAGAACCACTAAGAATCCTTGTGTACTCGTATTTTGCAAATGCCTGATTGCATTATTGTTGACCAATAAATTAAAAGTAAGACTATATAATCCGTGAAGAATGACTACCTTACTCGACGTTTATTTGTAACAAACAAAGATTGATAATTTGTATTATGTCATAATGCCAATCGTAACGAGTTTACTTATGTTACAACAAAATTATGGCATATTTGGTAAATCTCTTTTGTTCCGAAGCAGGACCAATCTTTAAACGATAAATACTATTTTTCGCTGCGTGATACGGTGACTTACAACCTTTTGCTGTGATTCATTCAAAAAAAGGTTTCATCATTTTGGCGCCAAATTTAGATGAGTGACTTGCAGTTTACAATGAAATGAAATCAAAACAAAACCTGTCATAGGTTTCGAAATAAAAAATAAAAAAACTTTTGAATGCAAGCGAAGTTTCGCGGGAGACCCACTAGTATTTCATAAATGACGTAAAATAAAAAGTTCAGAAATTAGTTACATTAATTTAAATGAATAATTCAAGAAGTGTAAAGAGACAATTTTCGTTTTCGTCAGCGGTTGAACCAAAGCGCTTAGTTTCAATTTAGGCTCGGCTTAGCGGCAATATATCAAGATGGCTCCCGTCCAGTGATTTATGGACACCAGTATGAAAATTAAAAAATATATATTTTTGCTTTTTTTGTTGTTCCTACAAACAGAGAACATTTTCGGCATTTGTAGTTATCTCTGATCCCCTCATTAAATAGCCCGCGAAAGTATCAAAACTCGTCTATTATACTGTTTCAGATAACGAGGCTTAATGCTGCCCCAAAAGTTTCAAGAAACGACTTTGTTAGAGGATTTGTATATTATGTATCAAATAATTTTATAGTACTTTCATTCCTTTGTGTATGAATGCATAAGTAGTAGGATAAGGTTGTGTAGAAATCTATACAAATTTACAGCTTATAAAGTTCGATGATCGGATTTAAATAATTTATACTGAAAAATCGATCGAAATGCAAGTTAAATTATAAAAATAACCGAAAATCTACTAAAATTGCTCAAACAGTTTTTTTTATTAAAGCTTTTATATGTACTAAAAGCTTTTTGTAGTCGACGCCAAATGCTTGAAATTTTTTATTTTGTATATATATATACACTTAATGGTATCGGTTGGCAGACGAGTATATGGGCTAACAGATGGTAACTGGTAACCACCAGCCACAGACAATGGCCTTGTAAGAAATATTAAGCATTCCTTTCATCGCCAATGCGCTACCAACCTTGGGAACTAAGATGTTAAGTTCTGTGTGCCTGTAGTTTCACTAGCTAACTCATCCTTCTAACTGAAACACAACAATACTGAGTAGGTACTGTTGTTTGGCAGTAGAATATCTGATGAGTGGGTGGCACCGACCCAGACGGGCTTGCACAAAGCCCTACCTATCACCAAGAAACATTTACATTCGTACTCTCCTAAACTAACATTATTATTTCTATAAGTGCTTGAAAATTTTGTTATTCCTACAAAATATTAAAAAAATTATAGTTATAGTTTGTTATAAATTAATTAAGTTGTTTATATTGTTAATTGAAACTTCAGACTACTTGTAATACATATTTTAATACGGTGCAGCCAAATATCATCTAGAAGCTTTGGACTCAGTTGACCGAAGAGCCCGAAGGTTAATTAACAACGAAAAGCTCTCAAATAGCAGACTACACACCCTTGAGCATCGTCGTCGATTTGCCAGCTTATCGGTATTTTATAGGATACACTTCGGAGAGTGCTCCAAGGTTCTTTTCGAACTGATTGAGCCACCTCCATTCCTTTATCGGACTACTAGGCGCAGGCAAAAGTTTCATCCATACGTTGTTGACATACCAAAAAGTCGAACTAAACGGCTTGACAGCTCGTTTTTGGTGAGAGTCGCCAAGATTTGGAACGACCTGCCTGGGTCTATTTTTCCTGATAAGTTGAAATCTGGAGCCTTTAAGAGTAGAGTGAACAGGTTTCTTTTGGATGGGCGTGTACCACCTTCGTCTTCATCTACACTTTCCATCAGGTGAGATGGAAGACATCTATTCCATTACAACTATAAAAAAAAAATTATGAATAATTAAAAGTATGAATTTGGGCGAATGTATTATATTTAATGCGACGTTGGATTTATAAATAGTGGAAAAAAATACGCTTAATTCTACTTGGATATTGCCATTCAGCTTTGGAAGGCAGGATTGAATTGAATTAGAAGATATGAGATAGAAAACAATAGTAGACTATATTTTTTATTTATTAGTAAATAATATATTCAGATCCTTATATATTTTTGTTTATCTCAGATAGGTTGACGGATTGGCTTTATTAGCCATTATGGTCGCCAACATCCATAGACATTAGCACTGTAAGAAACACTTGTTACATAATTACATCTGCATTAATCACATCGCCAATGTGCTACCAATCTTTGGAACTAAGATTGTATGTCCTTTGTGCCCGTCTGACTGTCTTACTCATATTCTAAGCTAGAACATAAATATTAAGTATTGCTTCTGTGGGTAGTACCTACCTAGATAAGTGCGTACATAGTAGGGCTAGGCCACCAAGTGATACAGCAGAGTATGTATATTTTTTATATATTATCGATTATTAATTACCACCTTCATAGTTTTCCGTTTGACCTAAAGGTTGACTAGCTGAGAATGCCTTCAGGCAAGTTAAGTCCGTCTTATTCCATATACTTTGTGGTGGTCAATAAAGTCTTTAAATAAAAAATAAATACGGAATGTTTAATGGTGTTATTGGTTTAATATGACATGTTTATATGCCTTTTGTAGCTTATAAATTTCAGGCCTTATTTTATTGATATGTATGTTGCTCGATAGCTTTGATTATAATGATTTTGATGATTCTATTTTTATTCGACAACAGCAGACTGAGCCACACGTCGCTGTGGCGTTTTATGTTGAATTTTATTGTGTTACAATGTTTAGCTTCCTCTGAAAAACGCTGAATATAATAGTATACATTTAATTTCAAAATACTTAACGGTTTTTGCGTGATGCGTATACAAAAATAACAGCGATCTTTTTATAGATATTTCAAACAAAAACATAACGACAAAAAATATTATAAATTAAACTAAAAAAATATGCTTATTAATATTTATAATAACTAGAGCCTTGATTTTAAAAATAAATATTAAAATATTTTTAGTTCAGTTTAGTTTCCAGTTGGTCAATATAAGTGCAAACTAGCAAAATTTTCATTATTTCATTAACTATTGAGTGGGAATTAATAGTATAAAGAGTTTTTATGCTTGATTTTTCGACGGTTTTTAGGTAGTCATGTTTTTAACAGCTCTTTTTATGAGGGAACTGATTTTCTATGAAGGAACAAACGCATTTCGTGATTATCTTTTCTCCGCTACAAAACTCTGAAGCTAATATCTGCAGCAGGGAACGCTGGACACTATGGGAACAACCAGGTTTCCCGTAGAATGGTATCGATCACACAACACCGGCAACGAGATACCGAAATTCCGCTATAGGTCCCCTGAGATCAGGCAGCAGCAGTCTGCTTATGAATATTTTATTACAAGCTGTAATGGAGAAAATAAAAACATATTTTTGTTGAAGAGTCTCAGATATAGCGTCGACAATTTTTTGCACCCATAGACGAAGTAAATGAGACGCATTTTTTTTTTAATATAAACAAACTTGCATTCTAGCACGGTTTTGGTTTGGCTTTTGGTCATTGGCCAACATTGGCAATATAATTTTCCTAACAACATACCAAAAACAATATAAATTTTGCCAACAATATTCTCCACTATAAACTTAAGCATTTATAATACATGATATTACATTGCTTAACACATGAAAACACCTAATTATTAATTAGATGCTTAACTGTATGAAGAGATTACGTGTATTCTACATGAGATGAAAGAAAATAGAACGAAAATTCGTAAAGTATTAAACCGTCTCCATGGAGTTCATCAAACGCTTTCAGTGGAAAGCATCCAAGTAGACAGAACGATGGTTCTATTTAAGGATCTTGCTACCGTTTTACTCAAAGTAACTGTTTCTTCATTTGCCACTGCATTTAAAACACTCCAACGCCTTCATTCCTCCGCTCCATAATCCATTACCGAAAGTGCTTAGAAGAACTCTTTGATGAATACTTATTTTGTCTTGGAATATGTAATTTTGAGGTAAGAAACTAAATCAAGCTACAAATTATTTGTTTTTTCTGCATTGGTTAGAAGAAAATAATAAAATAAGTGTTCTAAGCATACCTAAGATATGTTACTAGAACTAAGAAATAATGTACCAATTAAAGGAGTACAGTTAAACAAACCATCATCATCATCATCATCAGCCCACATTCGTCCACTGCTAGACATAGGCCTCTCCAAATACACGCCACTGTGGTCTTTCTTCGGCAACTCGCATCCAGCTCCTGCCAGCCGTCTTGCGCAACTTAGGCACGGTGGAGTGACGATTTGCACAACAAACCATAGAATTATATAGTTTTTATGATATACGTGGCAAACGAGCAGGTTCATCTGATGGAAAGTTACTACCACCGCCCTTGGACATTTGCAACAGCTTGCAAACGTTGCTGGCCTTTAAGCTTGCGGACGATCTTTTGTTGGGATTTATATATACCATGAGATATGGCAAATATATCGAGCAACATACATATCAATAAAATAAGGCCTGAAATTTAAAAGCTACAAAAGGCATATAAACATGTCATATTAAACCAATAACACCATTAAACATTCCGTATTTATTTTTTATTTAAAGACTTTATTGACCACCACAAAGTATATGGAATAAGACGGACTTAACTTGCCTGAAGACATTCTCAGCTAGTCAACCTTTAGGTCAAACAGAAAACTATGAAGGTGGTAATTAATAATCGATAATATATAAAAAATATACATACTTATATATCACAATATGGAAATTAACATATGTATGTCAGAGAACGGAAGGCAAAATAAATAGTAAAACCAATTTATAAGTAAAAAAAAGTATATTTCATATAATAACAGGTATATATACTAATTTCTAAACATTGATTACAATGAATTCCATATAAAATTAATTAAGTTAAATTACATTATTACAGAATAAATACAACAATACACTAACCTGGGTTATTACCAAATAAAAAGTTCAGAGCACCGATAGTGCTGTGTTCAACACTGAACCAATTCTTATCTGTTGACATCTGTCGAGCTTCTTATAAAGACTTGTCATTTGAGTCAATTACACAACCGTTTCATAAGATCGGAACTTGATTAAAAATATTATCTCCCACATGTATACACACACACATACATATTGTATCTACAAATTAATGACGATCATCAATAAATTAAACGAATAATAAATAAAATATAATATAATACTGCAATTTCTATTTATAGTTAGTTCACACACCAAATAAACTTTAATAATCTTTTGACTCGGTAAATTTTGAATATGGTCTACAATGCATTTGCAAATGGAATCAGTTCTTATAAATAGAACTTCCAACTATACATTGCTTTTATTAAATAACAGACGGTACAATGCGACGTATGTAAATCCCTCGCTTTCACAGTCGAGCAAAACGTTAGTTTATATTTATAAACTGATATAGAGTCAACTAACCGCTTAAGCAAAATATGTCAAAGCATTATAAACTTTAGCAGACATACATTGTAAGTTCAAAAATGATTATCTATACTAACTATACCTGATATTATAAATGGGTAAGTGTAGTAATCGATACACTCTGAAATTAGTGAATTTATTTTAATAATATTTTCACAATTATAAAAATCATATTGTTAAGATTTAATCCTAAAATAATTGTATTTGTAGAGTAAGTTAGAAAAAAAGAAATTCAACCAGAGTGTTTATCCGCATACCAGTATTTTGTATGTGTGTAAGTACCTAACATTTTTCGCAAACTATATCCACACGTGCAAAACCGCGACCACAGGTGGTTTCGTACAATTAAGACTTTTTTTTAAATTAACGAATGATACATAAATTAGAAGAAAGACAGAAAAGTTACGAATTTCCATTTCGTTATCCGTGAACCTCTAATGTCATTTACATTAAGTATACTTTTTTTTATGGTGTAGGTAGGCGAACAAATGAGCCACCTTATTGAATGGGAACATTTACCATCGTAAATGTTCACAACCGGCCATAGACAATGGCGCTATAAGAAATATTAACCATTCCTTACATCGTCAATTTGCTAAGTGCAAATTGGCTATGTAATTTTTGAACATTGGGAACAAAGACATAATGTCCCTTTTGCCTGTAGTTACACTGTCTCATTCGCCCTTAAAACTGGAATACAACAATACTGAGTACTGCTGTTTGGTGGTAGAATATCTGATGAGTGGGCGGTACTTATCCAGACGAGCTAGCACAAAGCCTTACCACCAAGTAAAATGATATAATATATACTATACATAACTCTATATTAATAGCCCTTAAATAATCTAATGTTAGGCATCCTATTTTTATTAGAAGTTTTTAAACTTATTTGATAAAACCACTCCTAATAAAACCGACTTGCCGGTTTTCTTTAATCGCAGAGCTCAAAATGAATTAAACTCTTGAAAACTCAGTGTTAGGGGGCTTAAGCCCGCAATCTTCGGTTAAGATTCCAATTTATGTCCTCTAGGCCATCTCAGCTCTCAGGCATAACATTTATTGGTTATTTATATAGCTAACCGGTGAAAGGATACACAAAAGGAAACAAAAAATAATTTAAAAAAAGCTTTAAGCGAAAACAGTCTTTGTATTGATGGCGCGAATAATGTCAAGTTGATAAAATTCGAAACAGATTTTTTTTTGTAAGGCTCTTTTTACATAATCGGGATTAAATGTCAATCAAGACTTCATCGTCTGATTTGCGACTGAGCACATCCGTGAGTGCACACTTAGACTCATCATTATTTAGTGCCGAATTTTAATCAATATTCAGCATTTCCACCAAAAAAAACCTACAATCAGACACCGTTGCTGCTGCGTTTTCAGGAATGTTAAGAAAAGAAGAAAAACGTGATTGTGTTTATTTTTCTATGTACGTCAGATCAGTGGAAAATATTTCCTAAGAAAGTTCAAGCACGAATTTGAAGACGTGTTTTTCAAATCATTGATGAGATTGTATTATCTCTTCATGTGTCGTATGTGATTTCGGCTACGGGGTCAAATCTCAAGGGTGACCAGTCAAATAGACAAGACATATTATAGTGCACAATTTTCTGCGCAAAGGTAAGTGCACACTCTATTACCTCACTCTCAACATCCGATGGGAAAGCAAATTCGACTCGACCGGAGAGTTCAGGCGCAGGACCAACGGCTTTACGTGCTTCCCGAAGCACGAGACTGTATAATTATAACACTTCCACCTTCCAAACTCCAAGCTGTTAATGATTTTTTTTAATTGAAAAACTCAATAACTTTTTGTTGTGTAGGACCTTGGAATTTGTAGCAAAATATTTAACTACTACACCAACGAGGCAGTCATCATCATATTACTCTATATGTGATGACGCATCGCCATTTATGCCATCGAAATGCCTTTTCTGAATTCATCCGAATGAAATAAGAATATTATGTATTTTCCGACCGCAGCGCCCTTACCAGATCCAATCTAAACTATACAGAGACTCAGTCAAATAAACACAAACATATATATTTGCGTCAATGAAAAACATTTGGGATGACTAGGGAAATTTCTTTAGACGATAAAAGCTCCAAATTCTAATTATATCGTAGTATCTTATATTTCATTTATCTAAAAATATTTTTATACTATATCTTTATATTATAAACTATTTTCATTATTGAAAGGCCCGACATTAAAAGCAATCGGCCCTTCCGACCAAAATATCGCTAAGAGTACCCAAATCCTAACTTTTCAATGCTGCCCAATAAATGCTAAACGACAAGGTTGTGTGCCGAGGCTTTAAGGGCAGGTAAATTTCAGAAGCCACAGGGATAGTACGGTGGGCGAAAAAGTTGCTCATGTTAATTATATATAATAAAGTTTATACATAGATTATTATTACTATATAATTATTAAATGGCTCAACTGTATCATGAGTATAGTGGTTTGTTTGTATTCTACATATAGTCATCGAGATCCCGGTTCGGTTTTAAGTGGGGCCTATTAAATCGTATTAAGTTTTCAGTTGGGGAATTCTCAGCAGTTCTGGGTTAGAAAATTTTACAGTATTATTTACATACTCCCGTGCCTCGGAAAGCGAATATAAAGCACACATATTGCGCATATTTTTGAAATTTAATCTCGCGTGTGCTGCGTCTATGGCTAGTGTTAGAGATTGTCAGCCGTGTTTTTTTTTTTAATTCAGCCAGGTCGTGATTTACTTTATAATATATTACTATGCTACTCGATTTCAATGGAAAGTGAGCCAGTGTAATTAAAAGCGCAAGATATATCTTAGTACCTGTGATTGGTAGTGCATTAACTGTGAAGATTTTTTTTTGTTTTAACTCCATAATAGTTAATGAATAAAAGAATATGTCTTTATAAAAAAAAAACCTGGTCTCAAAAATCTGGATTCAAGATTAATCAAAGTGAAGATAATTTAGTTAATTTTTGGCTTTTAAAATCCCACATTATACTTGTAAAGTGGTATTGATCGCAATCCTCAATTTGACGGTCGATGGACTGCATCAGTTACTACTAAGGAAAACTTAGGAAGATTGAATAAATTATTAACCACCCATGCTATTTGAGTAACAAAGCTTTTTTTTAAATATATTGTCATAGTACAGCCTGTAAATGCCCCACCGATGGGCAGAAGACTCCCTTTCTCTTGAGTCGAAGGAACTGACCGAATGTAGCTTGGTATATACACATGTACCATTTTTTTTCTAAAATGCAAGTATGTACATATATTGGTGAGCACGAACTGAATTATAAACTCAAATTAACTATAGAAACCGCATGAAAAATACGAAGGTCTTATTCTGGTCACGGGTTCATTAAGTTTTTTCTTTCGTATGTTCTAATTAAAAGTCGAATTTTTTGTTCATATTCCACATATGCTTTGATTCAAGCAAGCATTCAGTTAGTGGAGTTTGCACGTTTGCCTCTTTTCATGAAAGGATTTTTCATTTATGTAAGCACAACAAAGGAAATAAAATTGAAATTAAATTAAGTAGCAAAGAGCCCTTTCTCATTAAAGGGATTCGGAGCTCAACCTGCTTGGTTGGATACATGAGAGCTCCATATTTCTTTAGAAACATGAGAATTTCCTCACAATATTTTCTATTGCTGAGGAATTGTTGACGCTAATTAAACGATCGAACCAGCAGCCGTAGTATATAATTAGTCGTGCTTCAAGGAATCAAGAATTTAAAGCATTATTAATAAAAGTATCCTATTATATTTGGTGGTAATTCAATTGTAAATTTGTACAATGATATTATTATTTTTTCTAATTTAATAATAATAAACTGAAAAAATTAAAAATTTACTAATAAAAACTGTCACGAGACACGAGACGGACTATACGAATATAGCAAGATAATATAGTATATAGTTTAACCGCACCTCCAAAATATAATGGATAAAAGAGCGGCAGCGGAGGGGGAATGAAGTCACGGCATACGAATCGGTAAAATCCCCAGGGCGCGTCAATGAATATTTTAAATCTATTAATATTAATATTTTTAACCTATCTATAGAACGCAAGTATGTGATATAAAAATAATAATAAATATATCGGTATACTTTTGTCGCTGTCTGTACCAATAAACATCATCAAATTGCGGGACACGCTTGACCAAGGGAACTGAAATATGGCGTCGGATGTAGCACCTGCAATATTGATATTTCGCACTTAAAGTAAAGCGACTTCTTTTATTTTCACTTCAAACATATTAATTTAAACTTATTGTTGATTATTTTGTTATAAATATACAGTTAATTTACCCTACCTTGGAATATTTTACGTAGTACCTCTTTGCAGGCGATTTAAATGGAATCTTTGGGTTATCACACTGCAATGTCTGTCTTTATGTTTCTGCGAGTTGGCTATTGGCCTCTAAAGGTAACCTTAAAGTTACGTCTAAGTTAAAGTTCCAATACTATCATAACATTTACTATAAGTATATAAATAAATAAATATTGGACAACATCAAATACATTACTCTGATCCCAATGTAAGTAGCTAAAAGACTTGTGTTATGGAAAATCGGAAATAACGACGGTACCACAAACACTCAGATCCAAGATAACATAGAAAACTAATGAACTTTGTCTACATTGACTCAGTCGGGAATCGAACCCGGGACCTCGGAGTGGCGTACCTGTGAAAACCGGTGTACACACTACTCGACCATGGAGGTCGTCAAGCTAATACAGTCGTAGTGCTTTAATTCGAGACGAGACATACAGAGCTAGTTTGGCATTAATATTGTTATGCCAAATATAATCAAAAATATATGAATGCCAAAATGTCGTAATTATTATCATTCATTTTGGTAAACAATAAATATCTCATTCATTCATTCAACATGTTAACGAATTCATTTATTAAGCGTGTATTTTTATATTCACCAGAACATAAATTTATATCTGCTCTATTTGAATAGGCAATATTTTAAAGCGCTTCGAAACGTCATTTATTGTGAGTTTTAGCAATACAAATTGCACAGTGGTATATTTCAAACGAAATATTTACTTCATTCGGCGTAATTTTCGTTTTATTGAATTATTCACAAAATGTTTAGTATCCCATACATTAATTAAATATATATTTTAATTTATATTTCTTAGAATAAGTTGTAAGCTGTGTAGCTGATGAATAAGGACATATTCCGCACTTTTTTATTTATTTATTTGAAACGCTTTTAAATAGTGGTAGGTGAAATTACGATTTGTAAATAAACATTCATAAAACAATAAAAATAACATGAGATCAAATCTATATTAACATTAAATTGACAAACGGTATAAAATCGTGGTAGGACTTTGTGCAAACCCGTCTGGATAGGTACCTCCCACTCATCAGGTATTCTGGCGCCAAGCAGAAATACTTGGTATTGTGCTCCGGTTTGAAGGGTGAGTGAGTCAGTGTAACTACAGGTAGGTACAAGGAATATAACGTCTTAGTTTCCAAGATTGGTGGCGCGTTGGCGATGTCATTTCTGACTGAATAGTTGACCCATTTACTGGTCCGCGTACCTATTACATAAAAAAGCACACACATAAAACAGTAATTATATACCAACATAAATATAATCACTTTCCAAAACCGGTGTGCTCATCAAGAGAAAAATAAGTACTGTTATTTAGAAACTTAAGCCCGCAAAATAAAAAAAACCGAACAATACTTATGGTAGTTGAATTAAGATTTGTAAATAAACAATAAGTTACATTAATAAAACAATAAAAATAACATGAGATCAAATCTATATTAACATTAAATTTACAAACGGTATAAAATCGTCATGATATACCTATCGAAAATAACACATTATTGGAACGAAGTTCCTTTACACGGCTTATTGAGAAGAGATGAACTGGCAGACGTCTTCACGTAAGAGTAAAGGCGTTATGTGTAATTATTTAAATTTATTTTATGTAATTGTTTTAATTCGTTATTCTCAAACGTTGTTTATTTATTTAAATGTGTCTGTTATTTATTACATAATGTTTAGCGAAAGCAATTTCGTTCCAACCGATTTTTCCCACGACACCTCACTTTTTTATAACTAGTTTAATATTAACCTATTAAACTTATTGTTATTGCTTCATTTGTGAATAGCTTATAAAGCAGATTGAAGAGCAGATTCAGAGCATCCGGACTCAAAGGTAGGTCAACCAATAATAAGGTTTTATATATATATTATAAAACCTTATAATTAAATCTCCAGGGTCTACAACTCCAAAATATACACGATCTACTGAAAAACTAATATTTCATAACAACGTCTGGTATTTAAGCAAGGTACATATTTTGTTACCAGTGAAATTATACATAATTCAGATATTACGAATCCCATTAGGCTTACCCGTTGCACGAGTAATTTATACGAATGTATTTGAGTTTGCTGCTAAAAATACAATAGGATTTCAACACTGGGCACGGTGCCAAGATCAAAGAAGAGGTGTCATGTTAGAATGGTCAAAGTTCTTAACGCCTCTAGACTCGGTAGGAGATATAAATTAAAAATTGTAAGTTGACACCTAAGCAATTTTTTCTTACGTGTGTTTTTATGGTGGATGGTTTTGAATGTATGCACTGCTGTAGCACGATATATTTTGAGATACAAGTTTAGAAGAAGATGTCATAAGTATATAGATTCATAAAGAATATTACGCTTGTATTAAATGCCTAGAAATTAAACAAATTCTTGGAAATAATGGGTTGTTAATTGTGTTTTTTCACAGCTAACATTACTAAAACCGCATAATCATTATATACCTTTTTAAAGAAAGACATCGATTGATTCTACGCAGTAGTTTCTCATTGATACCTTTTTTTAAACATGGAAAGGCAAAACCAGCATTTTTGTCAATTCGAAAAGACGTTGTTTGATAGTAAATATAATATATTAATTTGATTTCATACTGTTCATACCCACTGGTCAAATACCTTCTACCATACAAAAAATAGGGCATAAAAAGGTATTCGACTATTTCCTCACAGTTATCTTTAAAATTGGGTCAATTTAAATGTATACAGTTGTAAATGTAAGAATTTGGACAATATCCTTATAATATTCTAAATTATTTCATTCCGTTTAATATTAATTTATCAAATTCATTTAAGTCCACCAAAAGTCATTACAACCTAAATTTAACGTACATATTTATTTCAAATAAACAAATAAAAAATTGAAAAGCGCGTCAAAATTAATTAAAGATCTACACTACACTAAGGGTTAAATATTTAGCAACATGAGGTACTTTGAAACATTGATTTTGCAAGTCACACAATGTACAAGACAAAGATTGAAGACATTCGTCGAAGAATTTTGGAATATTATAATACTACATACATTGTTATAGTTAGTTTTCTCAAATCTCAAGTCAAGTAAGATATAAAAAAACACTAGTTGCTTAGGAACTCAATTCTTTTGAAAATTGTTTTTTTTTTTTTTTATGGCATTGATTGGCGGACGAGCATATGGGCCACCTGATGGTAAGTAGTCACCACCGCCCATAGACAAAGGCGCTGTAAGAAATATTAACCATTCCTTACATCACCTATGCGCCACCAACATTGGGAACTAAGATGTTATGTCCCTTGTGCCTGTGATTACACTGGCTCACTCACCCTTCTAACCGGAACACAACAATACAGAGTACTGTTATTTGGCGGTAGAATATCTGATGAGTGGGTGGTACCTACCCAGACGGGCTTGCACAAAGCCCTACCACCAAGTTTATTAGTCATTTCTCCACAAGACAACTCATTCAGTCGAATCGGTTCAAAGTGTTTTATTCACGATTTCAATTTACTATATATAGTTACTAAATGATTACTGAAACTTAAAACTACTGCTTACTACATAATTTAACTTGGCATTTCACGTAGCGCTTTGGCTCGTAGAAAGATAAACACTATAATAGTGTGTGTTTAGTGCATCACCTTTATCCAATCACATAAACGTAAAATGATCATATACATATGTGTGTGTGCAAAACGTACACTTTTAAACGATTTGATTGGATGAAGTTGAAGATTGAGTGAGCGCGGTACAAATTACAATGTTTTATAAAACGAAGATGTTCTTCCATTTTTGAATTAGTTTCAATTAGGACATTTATATATTAAAATTCATTTTATTTTTTTTTTATTCCCGAGAGAAAAATATAATAGCGCCCGTGCGAACTCGAGATGGATCCGGTTTGTTATATAATACAAAGGAAAACAAACTTGCTCCCTTGGCCATTTTCCAACCCTAGTTTTCCTAATTATTCCATCATTATTCTCAATTGTTGTTGACTGGATGGCCATTCTTTGATATCGAAAAATATATTCGAACGACGTTTTGTTGTGTGCTCTTCATTTTATCGCCGCTTTTAGAGAGAAGTGATTGTTGTTCACAAAATTTTCTGTCGTTTCGATTGTCACGAACATAATATTTGTGGGAAACAATATTGTAATGGTGATTTTTTTTTCTATTGACATTATGAATCATTTTAAGATAAAATATAAAAAATATATGTTGGAGTACAATCTGAAATTTAAATATCGAACTAGTCCTACCACAATTCACAATTTATTGCAATTAACAAAGATATTTTAGTGTTATATACTAAATTGTTTTTCATAATTGTTTGAAAATAAAATAATATTTTTATATTAAATCCAATGGTATGTGTTTTACACTGTCAACTCGTATTTGCCTCTCTATATATAAATTTTAATTTACGAAGAATCGTTCAGCTCGAATAAAATTTATAAATTTCATTTTTATAAAGTCGTTTTTCTCCAGATAAAGCTATCTCAATATGATAGCTTTAATAAATAAATTAACAAATTGTAGTACTATTTACTTTTCAACAGTCATAAAATATCGTACATTCAATATCATTCAATAAATTCAAAATGTTCTATACAGAAATCTGGAACTCGTACAGAACATAACTTACCTCATACATTACCTCGGCTTTTAAGTTCTTTGTCAGAACCAATACCGCTGTCCATAAGGCAGTTGTAATGTCCACCCTTCTAAGCGCAGCCGTAGAATACATAAGTGTGGAGAGAAATTAAATTACATTACAAATTTATTATGAACTCTAAACTCAAGTCAATAAGACTGTTATTCGTTTAAAGCTTAATTTTCAATAGATAAAACATATTTTATAACGACTTTAAACTGTCCTTGTTTGCATAACCGGCGGATTACAGTTTTGGTGCGTGATAGGATCTGTTTATAGACAACAAATAAAGCTCAGGTTTTACCTAAAATTTTAATAACATGTTATGTTTGAATTTCATATTTTCCATCGTGTGGTAGAAGTTTTGTTTACACTAATTAAATGATTATGTAAACTCGTTGAAATTATGAAACGAATTATATTTATAATATTATATATGTATATATTATTATTGGATGAATGGTAAACTGATCAGAAGTGAGTAATAAGTTCGATGACTTATCTCATTGTAATCAATTTTTATTTACAAAAAATATATACTATTGGCGTGAATCATTTGGTGCGTCTTGCGTGCTGTGGTCTTGGACTGGTTTATCGTGATGGTAAATGACTTGACGCTCTCTCATGCCGTCCTGTCACGCAAACATTTCTACTCTTTTTGATTACATGACGCGCTTAGTATATATTTCGTTGTTTTATATATTTTTGAAATTATAAATTCAATCATATATTTTGATATTTGACATGAGCTGGATGAAACGTGATGGTCATATTTTTTATTATAAAAATCAACAAATATAATAATGTAAATTTATTATTTGTTAAAATAACATTATTACGATTATACGGATCTCTTAAAATTTAAAAAGACTAATCGTTTTTGGTTACGTGGCTAAGAGACGGAACACCTGAGAATTATACGCGACATGGACTTGGTTTTCACTTGACTTGGTTGGAAATCCTGAGTTCAAACTCCAGTTCGGGCCGGTGAGAAATCGTTTGGGTCTTCTATTGAAAAATACTTAGTTTAAATGAGTAATATATCTAAGTATATAAACAGTCTGGAGTTTGGAAGTCGAAAGTGTGTGAACTCTCGCGAAATCCTCTAAAAATAAGTAAAGGCTTTGGTCCTGCGCCTGAACTCTTTCCGGTCGTATCGGATTGGCCGTCCCATCGGATTATTAGAGTGAGGGAATAAACAGTGCACCTGTGTTTGCCTTAATATGTCTTGTGTAGTTGGCGATTCTCTCTTGAGATAATTATTATGTCCGAAATCGGACCGCATAATAATAATTATACGCAACAGGAGTCAATTATTTGCGTCGAAAACCCTTAACTAAAATATTAATCTTTATTAAATAACGAATTTATCGAATAATATTATAATTGCACTTATATTCGATTGTAGCGAATGCGGTCACGGCTACAAATGCATGAATTAGTGAGATTAAAATTTGCAATTGCAAATATTAATATAAATTTGAACGGTTAAATCTAAGCCGCTGTTAATATATTTAACAAATCGTTATTATACGTTCCGATCCGAGATGGCCCAGTGGTTAGAGCACGTGCATTTTAAACGATGATTGCAGGTCCAAATCCGGGTAAGTTCCATAGATTTTTTATGTGTTTAAATTGAAGGTATCAATATCCAATATCAGACAATATAAGTTCAGGCTCAATAAATAAATTTAGATTTTATGACGAATACTATAAAAAGTGTAATCATCCTGATGATACAAATTTATATTTAAGATTATCGTTAAACACTTTTTACATTGGATAGTTTGTTGAAGCAGCTTGCTTCTATAATTGTTCCTATAATTTGTTCTTTTCGAGTTTTCGTTTTGTGTCCGGGCCTTGTGTATTATTACATTTACACCATTGCATTATTATTTTAATGGAATCATTTATTAATATATGTATTGAATAATTAATTGCACGATTGAAATACAATCAATTTCTTTTAATTATTTAATTTAATAGTACATCTTTTTCTTATAATGTATCCAAACAAAGAACTTTGTATTAAAAAAATACAAGCAATAATTGGGGAGACGGTATTAAGAAGACAAATAATTATTATATCATAATGTTACCAAATATAATAAAGAACGTTGACCTAATTACGTGACAATATGTGCAACCAATAAGATCGGTAAATTAGGTAACGAACGAGCCAAATATAACGTATAACGATGTCATTATAGTTATCCACAACTAAACACAAAGAACTAGATTTTACCGAAGTCAATTATAACGGGAAATATACAGTAATGGCAACACTTTCTATACAGATGGAGATGATAGAGGCGAATGACGTCATTAGCAGGGTCAAAGCATCGGCGATAATAATTTTCTTTTCAATGCTTCGAGGTGCCGCTATTAAGCTCATTATTCAGCATTAACGTCCGTAAAACCTGGGCGTTATCCGTGGTAATAAATATTTCCTAACTTCGGGATTGCTTTTATGAATATTGCCTCCTGTTGATAGCGAGTGTTGGTGAGGACGAGTAATTAACTAACGGTATACTTGTATTGTATCAATGTTACGAGTTGAAAATTATCAATTCAACCAAGTATTAATAAAAGTTATTTATTCTAACTCTTATGTGACATATATTGAAGTGCTTTGTTGTGTTGGTTTACTAGTATGCCGTGACGGAAAACGGCATAACATTATTTTATGCCGTCTCGTCCGCTGTTGGCCACGCTCTACTCCCTTGTGCGTAGGCGTATTTACTTCATATAAATATTTATTTATTACTGCGTTCCATTACAGTACAGGACAGTAACAGTCTGTAAATGTGACATTGCTGGATTAAGGCCTACTCTGCTTTTGAGGGAAACGCTTGGGATGAATTACGCCACGATTGATGATCCATTATCGGTGAGTGGATACAAATTTGGCAGAATTAAGTTGAACAAATAAACACATGTCCCTCACGATGTTTTTCTTCACCGCCGTGAAAGAAATGAATGAAAACACAAAGTAATCACGTGGAAATTCAGTGTTGCTTGCCTGACCTTGAACCCGCAATCATCATTTAAGATCCCGCGTTCTAACCACTCATCCGTCTCTGGTATTAAATTAATCGATAAATGTTCCCGGTACCGGTAAGAGTATCTTCTCTTATAATCCGGTTATTTTAGATACCTAGGTGAGTGTACTATCATACACAGAAATAGGTGTCATCCGAAATTACTTTGTTAGCTGTAACCAAATAACCGCATGTGGAGCAGTTGCAATTCCATTTCCATCCGTTGTAACCCTTCGTGTCACTCTGACACTCAAATCTCGACATACTTGTACGAGAGTATTGCGTGGGATTTAAATTACACTGTTAACTTTAAAACTCGTATTCTTGCTCAGTGAAATATTATAATCATGTTTAAAATAACAGTCTCTGTGTTTTGACTGCACGACCATTTTTCTGGAAGGATAAGAGCTTATTCCACCACGTTACTTCGATGTGGGTTTGAAAATACAGCTGAGATAGATTTTCATTCGACACATACCTTGATCAGCGAGCAAGGAATTAATTAAAATTATGAACATGAAATAAAGATTATTCTACGATATTCACTTCAAAATAATGTAATTGTCTCTTACACTTCGCTGAAATAAAACGGTATTACTTCTTGCCTATAAAATATGTTTGATGAATTTGAATTTCGAATATCATCTAAATCACCAAGATCATTATCAGATATCAGATCATTATGACGCTTTAATCTCTCAGAAATGTAAGAGGCTTTACGGTGTTGTTAAAAAATCTTTGATCATTTATATGTCTAGATAGGACTGTCAAAGCGTTGAAAAAAATATTGGCCACTAAGAAAACGCGCACTACTAAAGTAGTTCTAGTGGGTCTCCTACAGTTCTAGCTTTTATTAAAAATATTTTTGAAAGTTCGAAACCTACGACAGGTTTTGTTTTGATTTCTATTGTAAGCTGCAAGTCAATCATCTACATTTGGCACCAAAATTATGAAACCTCTTTTAACTGATTCTTTTATACCAAATATAAACTACATTAGTTCAGTTAGAATGTTTACGTTTTTTTTTTTTTTCTTATACAGCCGTAGTACCGCTCTCTAACCGGCCAGTACTTTTTTTCCGCTCTCTAAAATTAATTCTTTGTTAAATCGTAACAATTTAGTAAATTGCAATCAAGTATCCTCTTCATCTATATCCTTTATATATCCTCTTTTTTCCGCACATTTACAGCTGGAGCTCTTCGAAATGAGACTATAACCGACTTTTTATTTGCAGTCCCATAATCACTGGAACAAAAATCGGCTTACGCTATTACTATATAAGATAACGCGAAATTTATTATCTTGGTTTGCGTGACCAGCGTCGCTTTCACGCACACCAAGGTAATACATTTGTATCGTTTAGTTATTGTACAGTGCGACGTTCTATCTAGACGTATAAATAAAATGTAAGTAAAAAATATATGCAAACATTCAGTCAGTATCGCGTTCTTCTCTCTGCCTTTACGTACTGCCAGCTTACCGCGCACTTCTAATACATCTTATTTCAAGCCGCGGGCTGAATGCGTTTTTATGAGTTCTCGCAATTCTAATGTCTTTTTTTTTTCTATTTTGCTTTTGATTATTTTCAAAAGCACTGGTTTAAATCACATTGATTAGCGACTGGTAATTTACTGATCACACATGGAGATTGATATTATTTTATGTTAATTTTCATAAGGATTTTTATAGAGTAACTTTATGTTATAATTTATTATAAGTACTAAATTAAAAAGATTTTTTTAGCAGGGAGTGCTGATACAGAGAAAAATATATTCGGACAGATAATTATGCTAAGCAGTGTTGCCAACTTTATACATGACAAATGCAAGTTTCCTCAAAGTGTATTCCTTTACCACTGAGTAAGAATTATAGGAACAAATCAATCATATAAAAAAATATCCATATTTGATCCAGTGACCTTTGCTTAAAATAGACGTGTTCTACCCATCGAAGCCACTCGGGTCTTATTACGCACTAATTAAGAATTCCAAATACGTTAAAACAATGCGATTTGGTACGGTTGAGATATATTTTCCTTTTGGTTGGTGTTGTGGCGCGTCATTCCATTCACTCACTCTAACATTCAACCACACGCAGCCGCTAAGACTATCTGTCGAATGGACTCACGCTATACAGTGCAATTTCATACTGTAAATCACAGGGCTGTTTTTCTTTATCTTGTCTACGTCATGCACTCAATGTTGTAAACAGTACTGCTTACATATATTATATATCATATATTAATATTATAATATGGTTTAAAAGTTGTTTGTTCGTCGTGCATTATAATATTCACTGATTCGAATAATTTACACGCCGTTTGTTATAATTGTGTATCTCGATGAAAATGGGTGAAAACGTCTTCGGTGACATAACAGGTTACTCGTCTTATAGTAACAATACTTTCAATAAAAATAAAAAGTTTCAATTTTGTTCTCAACAAATCATTAAATACATATAAATTCGTTTTGCGAAAATAAGAAAGAAGAAATATAATCCATATATAATAGATTTAGACTTATAATTTTTAATATTAATCGTGAGAAGTAATAAATCTTAAGGATCTCAGAGCTGGGCAAATGCATTTTGTCCTGTAAAGGAGAATGGTTTTTGAACGCAATTTTTTTAGAAATTCTTGTAAAATAGGTATATTTGCTATCGCTCACAGTAGACCAACGACCTAACATTAATTGCAGATCAATAGCTGCTCAAATAGTGGCGAATTAAACAACGGATCATTGAGTATATTGATGATGATGTCGTTCTGACCGATTTCGGCAACGGCAGCCAATCTCAATGTACACAGGAAATGTTATAGTGCACAGGTGTATGCATTAGAACAGGTGCACCCTCTATTCCCTCACTCTGATAATCTGATGTCACAAATCCGATACGAAAGGAAGAAGTTCAAGCGTAGGACCAACAGCTTTCCGAGATATGGGGGTGTACACAGTTCCAACTTCCAGATTCCGGGGTGACATTTTTTTCCTAGAAAAATTGAATATTTATCTTTGGCTCGACCTGGGTTTGAACTCAAGACCAGTGGCGTAAAAAGTTTTTTCGGGCCCCAATGCAGATAAAATCGGATAGGTCTCCTTTGTTTATTATGAAAACGAACGTGGACTGTCAGAGCGTTGGACGAAAAATTGGTCCCGGCAGTAGACACCCGAAAGCTGGGTTATATAATAAGTAAAATTGCATTTGTTTTTATTTTCAAGTTTTAGTTCACCTCAAAACTGTCGGCGTGTACTACTGAATTAGGAATTGTTAGTCTGTGGTTACAAAATATATTTTTTTTATCTGTGCTGTAGGTACAAGTGGCGTCCTCTACTTATAACTATGAGTCTCAGTTTTGAATATATGTCTGTTGAATACGAAAAACCAACGTGTTTTATTAGTAATATCTTAAACAAATCTGTTTTTGAATTTTGTTGTCCTTTCAGAGTCCTAAAAATATTTTATTTTTTATTTTATTATTTATTATTTTAATTTTATTTCATCAGTTGTTTCTACTTTTGAAGTCGGTTTGAATTTTTTTATAAATTATACAGATAAAACTCTATTTGTTTGTTTGGAGAATTCCATAATAAATCTAACTAAGCCAATTCAATTTTTGTTATAATGTCTATGTAATATTGATAATACCCAACTAATTGTTATACTTCAATATATTATTATAATAAGCATAATATCTAATTATTATTCAATCTATAGATCTAATTTCAACTCTATAATTAGATTTTAATGATTCCATTATCATAATTATTGTATATGCTTGTAAATGTTTTAATAAAAAATGTTGTTATTCATAATTACAGTTCAAAACAAGAAACACAAACCTCGATACTACTGCAAATACATCGATGCTGCATTTTTCAATGTGATGCTACCCACAAACTCATTACTAATAGCTTAGCTGTTTCAAATAAAGGGTCGATACACTGATATCATAAAATATATTTATTTTATCAATGTATATAACAAAAATAAATTACATATTTGTTTATGTTTAATTTAAAAATTGTTATTTAATTTATTAATTATGTTAAAAATGAAAAAAAAACTTACACGTTCACTTAACTCGTATATTTAAACTCGAAACAACGATAAAATCAGAAATCTCTTAAGGACATACGTGAAATTATCTTGACAGCGCGATTTAACAGATGGCACAACGCCATCTATTCGTATAAAAAAGAACTACATTGGTATTTGACTCCGACGCACAATATCCAATACATTATTATTTAAATAAAATCAATCTTATCTTTAATCTTTTTCTTTTTTTTTTCTTTTCACATGTTTGTACAAATATTTATAAAGGCGATACTTCGAACTCGATAGTAAGTTTACGAAAACGTCAATTTACATGCGTTAATCCGTCAAGCATGTAACTCGTACTAGTAAAATGTCTAAAGACTACAAAGTCGATAAAGTAAGTCACAAAAGTTGCTTTGGGTGCTGATAGGATATGTATGGAAGAAAGCCGAATGGAAAATACTTTATAGTTAGCTGTCAAACTGTTTCTAGGGGTGCCGTTCAGTCTACTGTATGCCGGCAAAAGAACATTGAAGCTAATTTTCGCTGACATGGTGTGCTGTTGACATCCCATTTTATTTTTAAAGAAATTCATTAAGATATCTTGCTTCCATAGGCGTGGCACTCCGCTAAAGTAACTGGGTAATCGGCCACTATTTACATAAACGCGCTGTCATGAATAAGGCGTATAACTCAATAAAATATTATATAGATGATACAATGGCGTGGAGTTTGTATTCGTTGATTTCCAAGCAGGTTAAGTAATTTCAATAATTGTATTTAATAATCTATAAAACTTGTTTTTAAATTTAAAGCTGTTGTCGGATACTAAGAGCCTGTTTCAATAAAGTATAATTTCTTTAAGATTCGATTTGAGATCTGTTTCATTTCAGATACTAAAAACTTATTTCCAAATTCATACTTACAAATGAAGTCAACGCCAGCTAAGAATTTGTCATATAAACGTCATACATTTGCAAAACATTTGAACAAAACTAAGTGCAGTATCATGTCTGTTTGAGATGAACAATATCCCAGCGAAGGCTCTTACGATGACGTCAAATACGATTGCGATTTGAATGCAAGAAGTAAAAGGCACTTTGACAAGTCTACTTTTAAAGTAGGATTCCTTTTATTGCATAAGCCGTCCCCGAGACTTTACATGAACTTGTTTGGTTTTTGGTCTATTTTAATGCTTAAGCTATCACATCACATCAGTTAAAATTAATTTTCAAAACTGCCAATCATGACGCGTATTGGGCATTTTCAAGCAATAGATACAAGGTTAGATAAGTATAAATATCTGCCAATCAGCAGGCGTAATGAATAAAGTTACGTGTCGTATTTTATGGAAATAACTTTGCGTAGTAAAGAAATAGATACACATTGTAGACATTTTTATACTGATTATAAAAATATTTATTAACTTGCCAATTATTCATTGTTAACAATCCGTAGCTAAACAAAATTTTCATGGATACCATAATATACCTGCTTTTCATTATTATCTATACTAATATTATAAGGCTGAAAAGGGTGTTTGTTCGTTTAGTTAAACGCGGTAACTGCTGGACCGATTTTAGGAAATCTTAGATAGCCTATTTATCGAGGAAGGCTATATACCATCGAATTTGTATAAGAGAAGAGAAGGACGAATAGCTTGTTTCACACACAACACTTTTGATTTGTTATTTCACAACGTAACGTTATTTGAAAGCTATATTATATTACACATTATATAATATATGAGCCGAGATGGTCTAGTGGTTAGAACGCGTGCATCTTAAACGATGATTTCCGGTTTAAACCCAGACAGGCACCACTGAATTTTCATGTGCTTAATTTGTGTTTATAATTCATCTCGTGCTCGGCGGTGAAGGAAAACATCGTGAGGAAACCTGCATGTGTCTAATTTCAACGAAATTCTGTCATATGTGTATTCCGCCAACCCGCATTAAATATTGGACAACATCACATACATTACTCTGATCCCAATGTAAGTAGCTAAAGCACTCGTGTTATGGAAAATCAGAAGTAACGACGGTACCACAAACACCCAGACCCGAGGCAACATAGAAAACCAATGAATTTTTTCTACATCGACTCGGCCGGGAATCGAACCCGGGACCTCTGAGCGGCGTACCCATGAAAACCGGTGTACACACTACTCGACCACGGAGGTCGCATTGGAGCAGCGTGGTGGAATATAAAAAACATAAACATAATCAGCCTGTAAATTTCCCACTGCTGGGCTAAGGCCTCCTCTCCCGTTGAGGAGAAGGTATGGAGCATATTTAAATAAAATAGCTCCTCTGCTCAAAGGGAGACGCCTTAGCGCAGCATTGGGAAATTTACAGGCTGCTAATGTATGTAATGTTATTTACAATTAAATTCATATAATATAATTTATAAATATCAACGATCACTTATTTATCTTTTAAATAATATGCCTTATTTTATTAATATTATATTATTATTAAAGTGGTAGTGCCACACTGTATACCTTCGGGTTGCAGCCGAATGGTCTGGCACGCCTGGGGAAGTACCACTCTCTCACTTAAAATCGGTGTAAAGTGGTAGCTATGCTACCGCGTTTCGTCTGGTATGTGAGAGTCCCGGAGGCCCAATCCCCCCCCCCCAAACATGATGGTTGTGCAGAATTTGGTTACATTACCCCAGGAGGGTACCATCAGCGACTGCAGTGGAGAATCCCTCTCTAGGCATCCATGCTCAGGATCAGGCTTGCTTTGGTGCATCCGATCCCTAAAAAGGGACTATAGGCCTATAGCCATCATCTCCTTGTTATGCAAGGTAATGGAGTCCATTATAAACTGCCAGCTCCTGCGGTAACTAGAGGAGTACCAGCTGATTAGCGACCGCCAGTACGATTTCCGTCGGGGTCGCTCAGCCGGTGATCTTCTAGTTTACCTTACTCATAGATGGACGGAAGCAGTTAAGAGCAAGGGAGAGGCATTAGCAGACAGTTTGGACATAATGAAGGCCTTCCATCGCGTGTGGCACAAAGCGCTTATTTCGAAGCTTCCTTCCTATGGGCTTCCCGGGAAATTATGCAATTTGAGTACCAGCTTTTTGGCAGATCGGAGCATGAAGGTCTTTGTCGACGGTGCATGCTACGACCAAAAATTCGTCAATGCTGGTGTTCCACAAGGCTGCGTTCTATCACCCACTCTGTTTCTTCTGCATATCAATGACTTGTTGCAAATCAGTAACATTCACTGCTATGCAGACGACAGTACCGTAGACACCTCATACACCGGCCGTGCTAATATTTCTCGGGAAAACTTCGAAGAAAACCGGAACAAACTTGTGTCTGAAATCGAGTCTTCGTTAAACAAAGTCTCGAACTGGGGCCGGCTAAACCTAGTCCATTTCAACCCCAAAAAGTCGCAAGTTTGCGCGTTAACCACCAAAAAGCACCATTCGTCGCATCTCCACGATTTGAGAACATTCCGATAGCCGCCACAGCTAGTATCGGAATACTTGGCGTTGATATTTCGAGCCTCGTTCAGTTCCGCGGTCAATGGCAAAGCCAAATTGGCATCATAAAAGCTCGGTGTGCTCAGCAAGGCAAAACAGTATTTCACGTCGGCACATCGCCTAAGATTATACAAGGCGCAAATTTGGCCTCACATGGAGTACTGCTCTCACCTCTGGGCGGGTGCTCCCCAGTAGCAGCTCCTTCCATTTGACCGTATCCAACGTAGAGCAGCTCGAATTATCGACGATCAAGCCCTTTCTGATCTGCTTGATCCTTTGGCTCTGCGTAGAGATGTTGGATCACTCTACATCTTCTAAAGAATCTTCCAAGGGGAATGTTCCGACGAATTGTTTGAACTAATCCCGGCAGCTGAATTTCACCTTCGGACATCTCGTCAAAATTCTAAATTTCTCCCACACCATCTCCGTCCGAAAATCCACAAAAGCGCGATTTTTAAGACATTTTCTGTCTCGCACAACCACTCTGTGGAACCAGCTTTCGCCGGCGGTTTTCCCGAACCGTTACGACTTGGGAACCTTAAAAAAAAGAGCGTACTCCTTCCTAAAAGGCCGGCAACGCACCTGCAACCCCCCTCGTGTGTCCATGGGCGGTGGTAATCACTTTCCGTCATATGAGCCTCCTGCTCGTTCGCCCCCTATAACATAAAAAAAAAATATATATATTATTATTCTGTAGGAATTAACTTTGACTTTATTAATTAATAAAGTTAAATTTTATTAACTTTATTAATTAATAATTTAACAATTGTTAAATATGTAAAATAAGTGCGGTTTTATTAAAAATAATGTTATAGAGAATTATATTAAATAATGATTGTTTAACAAAGAACTACTTCAAAAATTAAATTGTTTACCAATTGATAAGGTCATTTTGTATTGGGGGTAAATGTGGATTCAACTAATTAACTTTTATAGTTAAAATTGCACTAATAGCTTAACTATTCAACTAATTTACATAAAAAACGGCAGCTTAAACTTAAATAAAATTGAACTAAAAGTTCGCTTCGTCTCGGAAAAATTATATTTTACAGTTAGACAGGATTCTTTAACACTTTTGGTAGTATCACTGTTTTAAATGAAAAGGTTTAATTATATTTATTACCTTTTTTAAAACGAATAAGTATATACCAAATAAAAGTTAACAAAAATCTAACATTTAGCCACTGATACATTTTATTGACGTGTATTTGATGTCTGCGCAGTGGATTTTATTACATTACAATAAAAAGGATGTAGCAGACTTTAACAGCCAGTCGTTTCCTTGACTCTATCCTGGAAAGCGTTTGCTAAATGGTTGGTTTCGCTACGATATACGGGTGTACTCAAAGGTGGTACAAAAATTACTATTTAAGTAAATAGCTTACTAGAGAAACCGTCAGAACATAGCTATTTTAATCTAAGAAATATGCATAATATAGTGGTTTTTTTATGATATCAGTAGGCGGACGGGCAAATGGCCCATCTGTTCCTGGGAGGCCACCATCGCCTGCGCACATTGTTGTCGTAAGAAATAGTAACAATTCTTTAAAACAGAAATGTGCCACCTATATATGGCAGCTAGTATATTATAATTCGTACCTCTTCATAAGAATGTTTGTAGTTCCAGTACTGTAATTATTGAGGTATCTAAACTTCTAGGGCGCTGGAGTTGACTTAATATTATATCAAAGACGATACACCTTGCTCTTAAAAACTTTACTTCTTTACCTTAGCAAGAGTGAAGTTATAATGGCTTCATAGCTACCTTGTCTAAATATTCGTGAAGGTTGAGGCGCTAGGTAAAACTTAGTGTTATTATAAAGTTATACTAAGCTCGACTTCGACAACCAGATGGATGGATTATATGTTTATTAAAAGCCATATGAAAACAAGGTTTGCAAACTTTTTAGAGATTTAAAAAATCTAATCTTAATACAACTATAATATCTTTATTATCTCTTATTTAAAGACGTCTCGCTGTGACGTCTTTTCAATATTAACCATTAACTTTTATATTAACGATACAAGTCTATTGCACAAATGCTTGCACAAATACATATACCCTCTTTGAACACACTCTCATAGTTCAATGGGACGGAAATTTGACACGGCAGCAGGGCAGGCTATTTGTATTTTCAGCGGCACGAAACTGTTGTGTAAATTCCAAAATTATTCGTAACTTTACATTTACTACTGCCAACATAAACTTATGTTAAGCCGTCTTGCTTGTGCATATTGGGCAACCTTTATACTTCATTGATATATATTGGTAGCTACACGTCCAGCTTCACAAGGGTCTACATACAATATTACACTACGGGTATCATCTTTTAGCATGAAGGTGAAACATTAAATGAAAAAATCTTTCTTTTTTTATGGCTAGTATAGTTGACATTTTCGTCTTTTCTCCACTATAATATGCATGTACAATACAAATAAACATTCCTGTCAAATCACTTCGTGTATTGATGAAAACCGTATTAAATCGATTCTTAGTTAAAAACTAGTGGAAAGCGACCTTCAAATCAAATTCCTTTATTCCATATTGAAACATTACACTCACTTATTGTAAAATTTAACACTACCACCTGTTCGGAAGGTTTTTTTTTTGTTTTATTAATTTTTTTATATGTAGAGGTGGCAAACGAGCAGGAGGCTCACCTGATGATAAGTGACTACCACCGCCCATGGACATCTGCAACACCGGGGAGCTTGCAGGTGCGTTGCCGGCCTTTCAGGAAAGAGTACGCTCTTTTCTTGAAGGTTCCCAAGTCGTATCGGTTCGGAAATATCGCCGGCGAAAGCTGGTTCCACAGAGTGGTTGTGCGAGGCAGAAAATGTCTTAAAAATCGCGCTGTTGTGGATTTTTAAGAAATTGACCTGACAAGAATCGGCGAAAGAAACTCATTAAGTCTTTGTTTTGTACTACACAGAGATTATAGTAAGTAAGTAAAGAAAGATGATTTTATTACGTGCCTCGTGTCTCGTGACATCTGTTTTTACGTTTTTTTTAAATATTTTTGGGATTCTGTTTCTAGTCTTTACACTATGTCCGAAAGCTCATCGAAGAAAGTTAGTAAGAAAATGTAACACAACCTCTCTTTTTTTCTAATATAAGTTTTACATTCAAAAAAGAGTTAACATAAGTTTTAACATAAGTCTGGCTTTATGTTCTATTCCAATACATCATATTACTGTTGTATGTTAATAATATTTTGTTAGAAACCTTAACGCCAATAACAAATGTATAAACGTCACTGAATTTCAACGTAATCAAATATGCGTGTTCGCATAGAATACGTATAAAAACAAACATTAATTTAATCATAACTAGCTACCCACCTCGGCTAAAATAAGTCAACAAAGAATATTTATATTGAATGACAAATATACAAAGAAATAGAGGAAGGAGAACATCGTTTTTGTTCTACATTAAGAAACTCCGCTTATTCAACAATAACAATTAAATTTTTCACTGTTGGGCTAAGGCCTCCTCTCCCTTTAGGGAGAAGGTTTGAAGCACATTCCACCACGCTGCTCCAATGCGGGTTTATTGAAGAAGAAGAAATCACCAGAGTTTCATCACAATTTGATGTGAAGCTTAATGCGTATGGAGGGCAAAAATAAAATCATTTTTATTCATATAACAAAAATCATTCAATTCAATCATTACCCATTTTATTAAGCAGATAACCGGAATAACAGCTTTAATAACATTTTTACGTGTTAGTAATAAAATGTCCATACAAGTTTATCCTTCAACCGTATACCAGTCAGCTTTATCCTTATCTTTTATACCAATTTGAAAATAAGATGCGAGACCGTGACAAATTCCCAATTTCTTTCGCCGTATTGAGTTGTTTGGAGAACAAACGAATTTTTCTTACACGTCATGGTCGGGGAGAGTAATGTCTCTTTATCTTGTCATTTTATCTACGATTCGTTTCTTATTACTGAACGAATGGTGTAACTAGAGATATCGAATTGTAAATATTAATATAAAAAATAAAATGTTTCTTTTCTTTATCTTATAAATATAATATATGTGTTTTTTTTTTGTTTAATATCTATAATATTATTACTACTCCTTCGTAGTAAAAAGGGTTTTCTGATTGATACGGAATTGTTTACAAAATAGCAGAATTGAAATTTCTTATAGTGCCAATGTCTATGGGTGGTGATCATTAATCATCACCCATGTATCCGTCTGCTTACATATTCCATAAAAAATCATCCGATCCATTTATAGAATCGAACCTATGCTTCTATACCGACCTCGAGACGGACAGGCGGAGACGGAGAGCGTACCGCTGGTTTTTTAGTGGGTATTCCGATATATTAGGTTGTTAGATATCCCGCGCATAAGTGAGTCCCATATACCCCCACTTTATGTGAGGGAAATACGTAACACGTTATACCAGTGAGAAAAAAACGGCCTGATGGATATATTTATAACAAAAACTACTTAATTCAATACTATAAAATATTACGCTTTATAGTTCTAAAATTTTGCTTTTATTGAATGAATATCCAGAATATTTCTTTACATATATATTGGTAATTCTTAAAAATCTCTCACATCCTAGCGGAACGAAAACGACAAATTCGGTGACAAATTACATGTGATGGAAAACAATTTCCTTAAAAACGGAGATAAGAGGAAACGGGAGTTTCGTAACAACTTTTGTCGTTCTTTTAACTTTGTATTTCAATAGCAAGAAGGCAAATGGGCATAATTTATGATCCATTCGTATCGACAAGAGTTAACTTACATTAAATTTACAAATTTTTGTTAATGATAATTTTGATGATTCAATACTGAGCGATTCTGGCCACGACTTCCTTTGTCAAAGGAGATTAAAAAAAAACAGCGCGGTAAAATATTATAGTAAGCAAATACGCACAAACAAAGTTTCAACATATCCTTGCTTTAGAAATCCGACATGATGGCTATTCGAAACCATAAAAACAATGGGTTAACGAGGATTCTGATGTACACGGTTAGAGTAAAGTCAACTTCCAAATTCCAGGCTGTAAGTGAGAATTATTTACGAAAACAGTATTAGTTTGTATCTGTTTGGTTTTGGATATGGATATCACCAGGTCCAAGATTTAAATGCAGATATGTATTTTTAAAAGCTAGTGACCAGACCAGGTGGAAGGCTTTGGCCAACTGGTACGTGGTCCGTTTGGGTACGTACCACCCACTTAACAGATCATCTACATTCAAAAAGCAGTACTTGGTATTGTGGTTTTCCGGTTTGAAGGGTGGGTGACCCAGTATAACTAGAGACACAAGAGACAACATCTTAGTTCCCAAGATTTACGACGGTTTGCCGATATAAGGAATGTTATTAATATTTCTTAGAGCGACAATGTCTATATTCAGATGGCTCATTTGCCCAACTGCCAAACTATTTTATATAAAAATAAAATTATAGGAAATTTCACCATGGAAATAAAATTAGATCAATCGAAAAACTGGACTCTTACGGTTTTGGGATGCAAAAATCGCATGGCAATGCTTTTATAATATAATATAATACTTTTTTTTTTATATGGTAGACAATTTCTCATATAAGTAGGTAATCTTACTGCTGCAATAGCTTCGCGAGGGCTTCCTCGAAGGCACGGTAGTATCGCTGGTTTTGAAAGACATATTAATCTTATCCAGAGGAAGGAGAGACTTATTCTAAGTTGTCACGGTACGTCATGTTTGGCTGTAAATATTTTAAGATATATTCATAAAAAGTCTAATTAAATCTGCTTACTTTTATCAAAATTAATAATCATAGATAAAAAGATGCAAAAGATATTTCTGCCGAAACCCGGGATCGAACCAGGGACCTTTAGATCTTCAGTCTAACGCTCTCCCAACTGAGCTATTCCGGCTGTTGTTAATCTGTATCAATATATTAAACGAATAAAGGGTACTGTGTGTTGTACCATAGGTTTTATTTGATTTTAAAACCAAAAAATACATATTTCAATAACATTGTGTACAAATTAGTTTTCCGTTTCTAAGAATTTTACAAATAGTAAAATTATTTTTATTTTATAATAGGAAGTCAGACAAACCAACTATTTGTTAAATGTCACCATCAACGTATTCCTTACACTGTCAATATGCAACCATAGAAAAATTTATATAACTATACTTAGTCTATTCGAGTTCAACCACAAAAAGACAAAACCCAAATTAACAACATTTTATTGACGCGATATCGTCGGATATAATAATCAATGATATTCATTATGGATTTGCGAAAACAATGTGTTTTGAAGGTCAGCTAAACCTTGAAGAGGATATAAGTTATCAAGAACTGTTATTAGTGCACAAAAATTCCATCATATCGAGATTATCATTGTTATAAATCACCATCAGTATTCACATAAAAGATTTAGACATGTCACGATAGTCGCAATCAGTTCAATCGAAAAATAAAGAATTTTATTTGTGCTTAATTCTAATTTTATGGTTTATCTTATTGGTTTTATTCATTATTATTCATTATATAATAGTTAAAAAATGTATTATACTTCTTATTTTTAATTATTGCTTCTGTTAATTTATATTTTCAATACATACATTGTACAATATGATATTGCACGGTGAGACTACCTGTAAGTAGTAGAAATTTTGTCTTGATAATTTTGAAATTTAATATTTTGTTTATTTTGGATGTAATATTGTATCTACTGTTGGTTGTCCTAATGATGGATGGATTGTATGACGATATGTTTAGAAAGAATGTTACTTGTGAGATGACGTCCGACAGAGAAGTATGGAAGAAGAAGACATGCTGCGCCGACCCCAAGTAAAATTGGAATAAGGGCAGGAAGATGATGATGATGTTGCTTGTCCTAATGAAAATAAAATAAAATAAAATATAGCTGAACTACTAGCAAATTGCGTGGAACGCGTAAATCTAAGGTTCGTTTATATTTATTCCTTCTTCGATTGGAATAGACAAGACTGTATGCTCGTAATTCATGTCTATGATTTGTATTTTATACTGGTGCACTTACTCTTCAAACGGACACTCAAGAATACAAACTATCGCTTTTGGCGCACTGTTAAGTTGGTACCATTTCAGACGAACATACACAAATCGCAGCCACTAATTAAAAGGGCAATTAGTTTATATTTGCGTCTGTCTTAACTACTTAGTAACGCGTCATCGGAATATGTTGATGGAACAGTGACCGCAATGATAGAAGAATGAATGAACAAAGCTCGCAATCTCCTTCTGAGATTAACGTATTCGAGTTATAGGGCCGTTTTGGCTGAATTTGAAAAAGCACTCGGTCTATTTTTGTTTGAATTGTTCTTCGGATGAAGGTTCATTTTTTTTTTTCGATGAGAACATACGTTACGCGTTTCCCCCACGTGGAAGTGGAGGGGTATGTGGGATTCGCCGGTGCCCAAGATGTTCGCGGCACACCGGAATACCCACTAAAAAACCAGCGATAACCCTCCCCGTCTTATCGGTGAGCGCCAAGGGATCGCTTTCGCATGCTACCGTGATCCAAAGTGGTGGACCAAGCCAGTTCCTATAAAGTAACCAGATATGAGATAAACTTTGTTCTTAAGATTATAAGTAAATATATCTATATGGGTATGTATTATTACGCACACAGTTGACGATTCAGTAAGTTTCTAACCTTAGAATAGTTTTAAAAATACTTAATTATTAAATTACTGTTTGAAAGAACTGTAAAAACATTATGATATTTTGCACTGTATATCGACTTTAAAAATTTCCATCAAGGCTTTCGTCACGTAAGCCGCTGTCAAGGGTGACATGACACGGGGTCAATGTGTCAGATGTGACGTCACCGAAAAGGGCATGTCCTCATTTTCAGTGATCTAGCATCAATCCATCAGGCCTCTTGCTATCAGTACAACTAATTCCAAAGGGCTCAATGGGAGTAGCAACTGATTAAAAGATTTATTGTCTCATTAATAAAACCGTGGCGGGATATTCTGAAACCTTAATACAGTTATTTTTCTAAGGACATAAAATACATCATATAAAACATATATATGGTACTAGAAAATTTGTAATGATCGTTAACAATAATAGCCGAGATGGCCCTGTGGTTAGAAGGCGTGCATCTTAACCGATGATTTCGGGTTCAAACCCAGGCAGGCACCACTGAATTTTCATGTGCTTAATTTGTGTTTATAATAATTTATCTCGTGCTCGGCGGTGAAGGAAAACAACGTGAGGAAACCTGCATGTGTCTAATTTCAACGAAATTCTGCCACATGTGTATTCCACCAAGCCGCATTGGAGCAGCGTGGTGGAATGTGCTCCAAACCTTCTTCTTAAGGGAGAGGAGGCCTTAGCCCAGCAGTGGGAAATTTACAGGCTGCTAATGTAATGTAATGTAAAAATGTTAATAATAATAAAATCTTTATAGATTATAGACCGACCATAAAATATTTCATTATATAACAATATGAGCTGTTCTTAATTCTTAATAAGCGGTTATTTTTTTATGTAACGGATAGGCGAACGAGCAAAGAGGCCACCTGTTCGTAGATGGTCACTATAGCGCACATCGCCACTGTATGTGTATGAAATTTCTTTGTACGACATTCCTTACATCCACCACTAATCTTGGAAGATAACATATTATGTACCTTGTGCCTGTATTAACACTGGCTCACTCACATCAGAACATCTAATAAGGGATGCACCTACCCAGCCGGGCTTGTACAAAGCCCCTCAACAAGTGAAACGGTGGAATATATTTTAAAAATAATGGGCTAATTGGAATTCAATTATAAAAACGCTAACGTAACCTAATCTAAAAGATTATTATAAAGTATCGAAAAAAAATTAAAATTAAAAAGGTAGGAGTTTTTTTCATGATTGGAAAAAGATTCGAATACGTAATTTTTAGTTTTCGTTGAAATTAGGATCGCGGATGTAGCCAACATTTTTTCGTAACATCGTTTTTAATATTTCCATTTAAATGTTGTAAAAAAAGACCAAAATATGCACGTTTTTCATATAAAGCAACGATCATATGAATCGGAATACAATTTTGTTTTATTTATCGAAATCAAACTAGTTTTATTTATAATAGGATAAACTCGGATTGGTTTAATTATTTTTCTTTCAGTATTGAAAATATTCAAATAGGCAACTGATATACTTAAAGATAGTAGCTACTTGTATTTTAAAGTTCTGTAATTATATCTGATATTAAATAATAGTACAAGTAAAGTCAAATTAATATCATGTATTTTTTTCTTTTCAATTTCTAAATAATCAAATATCCGTAACCAATCGGATAATCGTATCTGAAACCAATTTAATATCATTCATATATCCGTTTCTATATCCAGATCCGAAATGAAACATATCCGTTACTTTCCTGTTCGAAAGTAATAAACACAAGCACTGTAGGAAATATAAAGTTATACAATATTAACTGCTCGTGCCTAATTGTAATTACTTTCCGATCGCAGCGTCATCTACTGGATCCAATTTAAATCATAGAAGAACCTCCTCAAATACATAAAATACAACGTAGGAGCATATCTCCTCATGTGGGCAAACACATATGTCCTTTCTGTTCTATTTCTCATAATCTGTTGGGACGGCTATCCGCCATAACTTAAGAGTCATGCGTAGAACAAACGGCCTTTCTTATTTAAGCCGTTCTTATATCTATTGTCATTGATTGTCCTTCAAACTCGAACACAGCGGTACATATTCTTGATAATTTGTATTAAAATTTCTAATTATGATGCTATACCTAAGGGATTACATAACACCTGTATTGAAAGGATCATCAGGGAAACATCCTGAGGTCGAAACATACTATCGTAAAATAACAGCTGGGTTAAGGCCTCCTTGCCCTAACGAGAATGTTTCGGTGCTTTCTTCCCACTGTTCCATTGCAGGTTGATAAATAAAAATATATCCAACTGGCATGTGCAGGTTTCCTTACATCTTAACTAAGCACCGAACATGAAATTTATTATTTGCACAATTTAGATACATGAAAATTTAGAAGTAATTGCCCGGACTTAAATTCGTATTCTCGATTGAGATTTACATATGTTTAGTCTAACGACTGAGCCACCTCGGCTCCCTCAATAATACAATTGTACATTGATAAATTACAACATATCCTTATTATAAATGAAAACTAATTAGAATTTGCTACGATACAAGGTTTTAATAAATTATTTAATTTGTTTAATATAAAGCAACTTTATGTGATGTTATCCAACAATTATATAATCATTATAATAACATACAGCTTAAACATTGGAACGTATTTACAATTCGCAAATATAATTTATTAATGAAACGAGTAATAATATTTTAACAAACATGTTACGAGTTGGCAAGGTTCGTAGCACAGAATATTCATTTATTAAGCGGTATTCGTTACGATATTTGTAAACGTATAATTTATATTCTCTTTAATAGCTACTCGTTCCGGCTTCTAACGGGTATTTACCTGTCTAGGGTAAATACCCGTGTAAATAGGGGTAAGGGACTAAGGGTCTATATTCATTTTTTAGATTAAAGAACAAACATAAAGAGATATTTTCTTTCGGCTACGAATGTTTAATTGCTCGTCTTTTCTCAACTCTTAATATGTATTATACGTATAAATTTTTCTCTTGAATCGCTCTGTTTATTGACGAAAACCGCATTAAAATCCGTTGCGTAGTTTAAAATATCTAAACGTACAGGCGGGAAGCGATTTTGTTTTATACTCTGTAGAGCTTTTGCGATTATTATACATAACTATACGTAGATTAACAATATATCCTAAAAAGAAAATAAAAACACTCACATATTAATAAATATAAAATATAGCTAAAATATGTCAAGTTGAACATTAAAATGATATTTAAAAAAAAAGGATTTAAACCGGCTCACATAAAATGAAATACATTAATATAAGCAATTAGTCACATTTAATTACTCAACAAAATATACATGACCAAATGATCTACCCACACATAGAGAGTAAACGTGTAAGTATACTAAATACACACACTGCTACTGTATATAAAAGTAATATAATCGATATAATATAAATATTCGTTATATGTAATTTTGCTTCGTATTATAAAATTAACTTGTTTGTTCTTTAGAATAATTAATAATAGCAAATCATTCTTAATATATAAATATATGAATATACCCAAGCACCTCGCACTCACGCTTTGAATTGGAACTCAGTAATACTCCGACGTGTTTGCACAAATCCATCAAGTAACTTGGATTTTGTGTGTATATAATATGCGTGTACAAGTGTGCTGTATGCGTGTGTAAATACAAGTGAGTATGTGTGAAAGTAATTTTTCTTCATTTTGTACATACATCGGATGGTTATTATACATCTAAACCTATTTACGATCCCAAGTAATTGAATCGATCCAATCTTTGTACAAAGTAATAATTATGTGCTATCGTCTGGCGAAAATTACATGCGAACAGTATTTAAAACGGGATATTTAATATTTTTTATTTTTATTTGGTGGAGCTCGATATTTCGACATTATCTACGAATGTCTTGTTCAGAATATCGAGCTCCACCAAATAAAAAAACATGGTAAATATCCCGTTTTAAATACTGTTAGTAATAAAAATAACCATGTTAATTTAAAATCTTATATTACATGCGAAGGTTTGTACGGAGAGTTTGTTACTGAATCACGCCAGAACGGCTGAATAGATCTGGAGCAAATTTCGCTCAAAGTCTGGAATAACACTTTTTATCCCGGAAAATAGTATTACATATATTAGCATAGCTGAAGACTGTTCATTACAATTGTATTATGTTGTATCATAAATTAAATTTTAGAGGCAGTTTATTTATGCTGATTATATTGGGCAGTGTGGTGCGATAGATACAGTACGTAGATTACAGAATTGAACTGGAATCGGATGGAACTAACCCTTAAAGTTTAATATAAGTTTTAATTGAGAAATTTGAACAATTTTTACCAATTATTAGTTATTTTTATTTCACAGTAATACATAATACAAAAAATACTATTTTTAATTATAATTTTTAAGTAAGGTTTTGATATAATTAATGATTGAATTTTTTTTTATTTTTACGCATATTAATATTCTATGATCTGAAAACCTTAAACTGCGAGTTATTCATAATACGTATTTTTACAACGCTTCCTTCGTGCAAGCTGTTATATATGTACATGACTCTTATTATAAGCCTTTCTATAATTAAAAAACCAAAACAAAATTGGCTATTTATTGGAAAATATAAAAAAAAATTAAACAGAGATGAATGTCTTTACATAACATAAAACAAAGTCACTTCCAGCCGTCTATATGCTTAGATCTTTTAAACTAGGCAAGAAATTTTAATTCGGTTTTCGTTAAAAAACGGAGTATCATATTATGAAAGAGAAAAGCCCTGAATTTCAACTTGACTAACAGGAAAAAATGCAAAAAAAAATATGTATGTAGAAGTTCTATATAGACCCTTATTGTAACCGTGTGATGCCGGGCCGGGTAGCTCGTTCTAAAAATATAAAACAAATTATTATATCCCTTTTCTTGTGATTAAGTCAGGTGTTTTATGAATAAACCCTGATACTGATACTGATATAAGCCCTTTAATGTAAAGGTCATTATAATTAATTCGACAAAGCCGTTAGGATATCAAATTAATGCCGTAATTAATTAATCTCAGACGCATCTCTGTTTCGTTCATAACAAACTACACATTTCTTAAAGGCGGGCAACGCATCTGCTTGCCATCTGGTGATGCAGATGTCTATGGGCGGTGGTAGTCACTTTCCATTCCGTTTGCCACATAAGCGTTGAAAAAAAATCATAAATGTGAAAATAATATTTATTTGTTCACTTTAACTATTCAACTGACTGATAAGGTTTGAGAAAATGACATACGGAACTTCTCACGTGTCCCGCCTCTCCCCTCATGTAATCGAAGCCGCGCACGGTAACTAGTACAAAATAAAGATGTCATCGGTACATTTTATACATAAATAAATTATTGTTATAATACTGGAAGCAATCCTCGGAGGATGGATCGTATACCTTCGAAGAGAAACTCAATTAAAACGAAAAATTGCCTTTTTAGCAATATCCTGGCATGTGATTAACTTTTCTTCATAATTATAATTGTCTTATATTTTTATATACCTAACTTTATCTATACTTATAAATGATAAGACAATTTTTTGTAATGCCTTACTAAAAAAAAGAATTAGAAAATGTACGTAGAACTTATACCGGAAGATTTATACATATAATAAAATCGTAACTGATCAAAATCTGTACATTGAAGATATCTAAGAAAAAATTGTACTGGGGGTATTTAATAACGCAATATAACACAAAAATGCGAATTTTAGAATTTTTGTCTGTTTATCTGTTCGTTCGTTACCGCTAATCTCGGAAACGGCTTTACCGATTTGGATGCGGTTTTCAATAATATACTGTAGTTAACTCGGGGTAACATAGCAACAAATACTTATTGGGAACTACAATGCGACGACAGACTCAAAGATGCACAGATATGTCAACCATATAATACTCCCACTTTTGAGGCTTAAAATCACGCAAACGGAGCCGCGGGCACCAACTAGTATAGAAAAAATAAAATTCTAAATTTAAAGCAGGGAAATTAAGGGTATATTTCCCTGCTTTAAATTTAGAATTTTACACTATTAACGCGACAGCACATTTTTTTTAATGTAGCTAGCTAGTAAATGGATTAGCTGACGGTTAAAGGTCATCACTGCTAATACATATTGGCGCTGTAATATTAGCTATTCCTTACATCAGCATCGCACTATCATTATGTCCCATATTTACACTGGCTCACTCATTCTTCAAACTGGTACACAGCAATACTAATTGCTGTCTGGAGGTGAAATAGCTGGTAAGTGGGTACAAAGCCCTACCACCAAGTTTTATCTTCTTTTAATATATAAACGATTAATAGCATAGTAAAAGAATTTACTTTGTATGTTTAATGTATTTTTTTTAAATACAACGCTATCATACGCTTATTTTTCATATTATAGTGGAATAAAATTGTTGCGTACGTAACAAAATATACGACTATAGGAACGTATCAACGTGAAATATACGCGCTTTTATTTTATGTAAATGATTGTTTTACTTGAACGTAATGGTAAAAACTCTGAATCGTGTACGCGTCGACGTGTACAAATAGCGTGATTTTTCACACCACTCTGATTAAAACCGCATTGTGATTTAATAAAAACTCGTTTGGCCTTTTTAAAATAAGCGTTCCTGTTATTTTTATCAGCTATTGTTGAATTATTGCGAGCCATAAGGCGCTGTTTTTTGCCAATGAAATTATAGAATTGTCGAGATGGCTCAGTGGTTAGAAGAAGTAAACCAACTGACGATTGCAGGTCCGAGCCCAGACTAATACAACTTCAGGTGCTTAATTCGTGTTTATAATCATAGATAGCAAAGATCAAGATAAAAATTTCTGCTGTATCACCTTTTCATATTATTGTTTAGTCTTTGTTTCCTGTTTGGCGGTATGGGTCTGTACAAGTACGTCTGGGTAATATGATTTTTTCTTAATCTTGTAATCATTGTTGCCGCAAGGCTTGTGAGCCAGTGTTATTATATAATAGGAACAAAGAACATACTTTTAGTTACCAGATTGGTGGAGCATTAGTTACGTAAGGATTCGTTAATACAACTTACAGAGAGAATTTCATATTTTTTTTTCGGACTAAGTGTTACTTTTGGCTCTCTAATAGCCTCTTCAGCATCACAGGGTGGGAAGTCGATTCATAAATACTTAAGCAAGATGTTGGGAGCCCACTTAAGTGCTCCGAATATGCGCGTCCTTAGGGTACCTCGAATAAGGACGGATCACGGCTTTTTAGCCATTTTTTTGAATATCGCTGAGGATTACGACGGAAATCGGATTAGCAGTCACCAATCGGCTAGTGCTTTTCTAGGTACCGGATGAGTTGACATTTAATAATGGACTCTATTATCTTGAAAACAAGGAAGTGATTGCTATGGGCCTGTAATGAGACAGACCTGAACGGTGGTCGCAGAAGGTGTCCTCTTCAAGAGGTAGCCAATTTGTCATCTACCTACTATAATCATAAATAACTCCGTAATAAATGTTGAGACATCGATCATTGTTACTTTCCTATCAAATGGATGTTAATAATGGGCTAGAATTGAATTATTAACACACACCTAAATCCTCAACCGTTCAATATTTCATTGTTTTTCGAGCAAGATCTATCGTATAATTTAATATCGAGTTTCGAGAACGTGGAAGAAACTTAATACCGATATTTTGTTAAGAACTACAAGTTCTTATCGTAGTAACAAAGTTATAAGTTTGTTGTAACGAGCAGTTGATCTGTAATTTATTTACTTGTGTTTGTTTGTTTTGTTAGATCCATTGTTGTACAAGGATTTAACAAAATAGACTAAGAATTTTAATTTATAATTAATATTTAAAAAACCTATTATATTAATGAAATTGATTGATTGATATAATTTAAAATATCTTGGAAGGTTGACCAGTTTACAAAAATAAATATTTTACTTTAATAGCTAAAGCAGAATCTGATTTTAAAAATTTATATTATTTTAAAATTGCCTTAAAGTTACTTCTGAAAATGAAATGTTACAGATAATATATAAAAAATACTAGTATAAAATTTTGGAACCTATCATGTTTTTTTCTATTGGTCAGTTTCCATTTAAGAAAAAAAAAATGAACAAAATATAACTCGTAGAATTTATAACATAAATATGAATGGACCGATATAGCTTGTATATACGTGAATCCTTTAATACATGCTTAATTTGTGTAAAATAGTTATATATAATATAAATAAATAATAAAAAAAAGGAATTAAACCTCTATGTACCCCAAAATTTACCACGTCGGTATTTATCGACCAAACATAATTAGAACGGCGGGATAAGCTCCACGAGGAAGCCATATAACTTTTAAATAAACATTTCAAAACATTATTTTCATTATACAATTCGGATACAATAACGTAATGAATTTATTATTATTTCGCATATTTCAGGAAGACTACGATACTCATCATCATGAACCGGATGCGTCTAAATCATTCTCGGTTACTGAGTTTAACACGATAAATAACGTTACCGGATTATATATTATTATTTAGATTAAATTATCCATATTTATAACATGAAGAAGTTAAACCAAATAAACCTAATCAAGTAAGTTATTCACGATTAACTAAACGTAAAGCTACAAGGGTAAGGTTTTATATGGAGGTACCAAATAACTCAGAGGAACCGATGAGAAACTCAAAAGTTAATATGAGTAACTTTATAATAAGTTTTGGTACATTTATATATTCTACATGGAAACGAATGAAAAAAAAACACATTCTTATAAAAAGTTTTTATATACAAAGTAGCATATCTATGCTGTTGATCGTTAAGGAGTTCCATTGTCTGGATCCAATCCTGGTTTGAGAATCAGACTAATGTTACAATAAAAGTACATTGTCATTGGAAATGAACTAGTATTTAAAAGTAAATTCAGTAGGATAAGACTTAAATAAAAGCTCTAGATTAAGATCATTCTAGAAAATGAGTAAACTCAGCGTCTGGTCTGCCCAGTCGGTATCCGCCGGGCGAGAATATACACAGAGATTAAACAAGCCTCCAAATCGGAGCCATATCTCTCATTTGTTTTTTTTTATTTAGTTTCGTACAATTAGTTTGCAAAACGCTTCGAAAGCAAAGGTAGCTTATAAATAGTTCCATGTCTTTTATACTTTTATATAGTCATTATTAAATAATACAATTTGTTAATTTATGCTTTTCTTTGTTTCGGTAATAATATACGAATAAATATCTGTGAAATCTTATAGAATCGATTATTTGATTATATTTTGAAGATGTTAGTAATATTTAATAATTCTCATTCATCGATTCTAAGATCTCTCACCTGGGAGTCTATGTCGGTTTTTGCTTATATTCTGAACAAGGTTGGTGGCGCATTGGCAATATAAGGTATAAGTAATATTTCTTACAAGGCCAATGTCTTTGGGCGGTGGTGACCACGTACCATCAGTTGGCCCATTTGCTCGTCCTTCTATCTATATCGTAAACGGTACTATGAATATGCAACGATAACTATTATATAATTATGTAATTTTTTTACAAATATTTTGACTAATAATTGCTTAAATATAATTTTGTCAATACTAAACACAATCGCAAACATTCTGTATACCTTCCATCATCGAAAACAAGCTCTCGCATTCAGCATTTTCTTTTAATATAATTTTATAATTAATTATGCCAAGACTCAAACAGTCAGCGATATCTGAGCGTTTCTACGTGAATTCACGTGACGAATCCTATCTCTTAATATGAATACTCTTATGAACGTAATATTATATTTAATTTAAAGATAAATTCACTTGACGGCATTTGCGGTATTCTCGACGGCGAAATTATGTCACGGAAAATCGTTGTCATTGGCCTAGTCCTAGAGTAAATAGAACGCTTTTAGTTAGATAAACGAATTAACTAAATGATGTTGAATAGAAGTTGCCAACTGCGACTTCCCTCGCGTTTTAGGGTTTGGTCATCAGATGAACCCTGGAGTTCAAGCTTGCTGCAAACCAAATTTCATCAAATTTAATTCATTGGTTTGGCTGTGAAAAGAGCAACAGACAGACAGAGTTCGTTTCACTTTTATAATATATAAGTATAGATTTATTGTAATCTTTATTAAAGCTGAATATTCAACTAGATGTACGCCCCGGTTTCGTACGAGTAAAATAACAAAAGTATCCTGAAATATTTCAAATACTCGAATTCAGTGTGTTTGCAACAGGTATATACCTTCGCTGACTTTTATGTAGACATTGCCGGTATCTAGAATGCCTGGTGATAAAAACAGCGGTAGCCATTCCGTCTCTTTAAGAAGGCATCACGGGATTACTATTTGTTAACAGAACTAAAAGTCCTTGATTAATATATCTTTATTCATAATACAAGAGGATCTCAGGATCCCAGAAAACGTAATAAAATATTCAATTGTAAAATTTAAAAGAATCGTTAAAGAGCGTTTATATGTTAAAGGATATTACAACGAAAATATGTTTATTGTTATCGAATGGAAACAATAATTGTTAAAAAAAATAAGAAAAAAGCTTTTTAGGTCCGTGGTGTTATTTTCCGAACCAGTGGTTAATTTTTAACTATAATTTAGCAAGTGTAACATTTCTATATTGAATAAAGCTTTTCGTCTTTGACTTTGACAATACTATTACCACCAAATTTTACTTTCAACCTTCCGATACCAGCTTCTTCGACATTCAAAACGCCATTTTTGGTTGCGTATCCATAATGTATGTCATCGATGTTTTAAGCTCTCGACCAATGGCATCGCGTCATATCGATGTTAAATGCTATTTATTTATCTTTGTTCCTCTTGTGTTGGAATAGGCTATAAGATTTATAACAAAGGGCGTCTTCTTTGATTGATAGTTTTCGTGGGCGTCTTCTTTGATAGGATCGGATTATAACAAGGCTTAACAGTAACAATAAAGTAGGCAGCGTCCGCTATGTTATACAAGATTTATTGAAATTTAGCAAAAGATTTTAAAGCCAGTTCCACACAATCACAATTTCACACAGTCTCGATGAAATTTTGTACAATGACTAACTCTGGTGAGTTTATAAGTTGTTACACATCCCGGCTTCGCGTTTGTAGAATAAAAGAAGGAGAAAATAAATATACAAAGAGAAAATATTTGTTTTTTGACCACGAACCATCTCGGGCGTTCACAGTTTTTTTTTTTTTTATGGCATTGGTTGGCGGACGGCCATATGGGCCAACTGATGGTAAGTGGTCACCACCTCCCATTGACAAAGGCGCTGTAAGAAATAATAACCATTCCTTACATCGCCTATGCGCCACCAACCTTGGGAACTAAGATATAATGTCCCTTGTGCCTGTAATTACACTGGCTCACTTACTCTTCTAACGGGAACACAACAATACAGAATACTGTTATTAAAATGGCGGTAGAATATCTAAATCACATCACAATTTTATCACAATCACAATTTTATGAATGGTTTAAGATCGCTAAGAAGACAGGCTTTCTGCAAGTCTGGGCAATCTTAAAACACATAATTATCATATATTCTAGCGTCAAGCAACAAGCATTGTTGAATTCTGGTTCAAAGGGTCAGTGAGCCAGTGTAATTACAGGCATAAGGGATATAACATCTAAATCCCAAGGTTAGTGGCGCATTGCAAATGTAATCATATGAGCGGTGCCTATGCTTACGGGCAGGGGTAATAATTTACCATCAGGTGGTCCATTTGCCCGTACGCCAATCTATGTCAAAAAAAAACAAATATTCTTTTTATTTATGTAGATGGTAAAGAAAATTGAATTCGAATATTTTTATTGTTTTTACGTCAAATATATATTTAAGATTTTAATTTAACATGGTTATTTTTATTACTAACAGTATTTAAAACGGGATATTTACATTCGTAGATAATGTCGAAATATCGAGCTCCACTAAATAAAAATAAAAAACATGGTAAATATTCCGTTTTAAATACTGTTAAACATATATTTATTATAAATACTATATTATTAAAGATGAAGGTAATTACGTAACCTCCTTTTCGGGTCTCCGATTAAGCGCAATTTAAAAGCAAATTACAGGGAAGAATACAAAATATATTAGCGAAGACAAAGGGAATAAATTATATATATGTATATAATTTAATTAGTTCTCGCCCGCGGTTTCTTTTAGCGGACGTTAAGATTCAAATGCGAAAGTAACTCTGTCTGTCTGACTGTTGCTGTTTAACGACTAAACCACTGAATTGAATTTAATGAAATTTGGTATGAGGCAACCTTGAATTAAAAGGAACGACCTCTACTCTATTTTTTTCTACTTTTTATGTCTAACATCTGCCAATGAACCCCTAAAACGTGAGCGAATTCGAGTTCGACATCTCGTCTGTCATATAAATAATAAAAATCTAGCTCAATCATTTTATTATTCAAATAGAGTTGAATATGGATAAATAAGTCAATAAATATAATCATTATTTATAAAAAATAAAACTCACAATATATAAAGCCGTGGTAGTTGTAAATATCAATTCATTTTTTACGTAACTTTTATAACATGATTAAACGCAGGTTTTTAATTGGTTTGACTTCAAACAAACGAAGATCGTCCGTTGAGATTCCATAATTGATTTAAGAATTGCAAGCAAAATAAACAGAAATAACGATTGAGAGCATTTTTTGATTAAATGTCGTAAACGATTATTATGTTAGTATATTAGATACCGCCCTGTTGGTTTAGTGGCTAGCTTAAAAGGCCGCAGAATCCGATGTCCTGGATTGAAATGCCGGCTCGGGCCGTTATAAAGTTTTTGGGCTTTGTGCGGACAAATTATAAATATAATTCGGTATTTTAAGTCATGCTTTATATTTTGCTGCTACTAGTTCTATTAGTCTTTACTCAAAAGTCAGTAACATTACTTAAACCATAGTCGGTCACAAACCTCTAAGATTTTTGTTTCCTCTCTCTAAGATTTTTTGTTTTATGTTATTAATAACAAACGGACAAGAGTCTCTGATTGAAAGTGACTATGACCTACCATACACAACTGTAACACCGAAGCGAGCAGGTGCGTTGCCTTTGAAGAATGAGTAGGCTATTTTCTTGAAGGTTCTTAAGTCATTTCGGTTCGGATAAACCGCCGGTTAAAGATGAAGGCTTAGACTTTATGCCAACGACGATTGATGTAATAATACGTGCGTCAGAATTTTGTCCAACTCGTGGAGATTTTATTATTTTTTTTTAGTATCAAGTACGATTAACCTCTCATACCTCTCATTCCTTTCATACATCATAAATCAGTCACGAAATTAATAATTATCATAGTCTCATATTTCACAAATGATAAATCACTGGTGCTCGTCCTGTCTAGAAATTGCTATCTTCGGCTAAGATCCACGTATTATATATACTTTAGTACAATATTTATTTCTTTTCATAAATCATGTGTAGTTCATATATCTCAATACAACGGTGTGGTTTTAACGAGATTACGTTGCTGATCGGAGCGATCAGTCGCTGCAATCTCTTTAGGCTCAGTTATGTAATAACATAGCTTAGGATTTAGTTCCAGAAATTTCTTTCGGGACGAAGTTCTTTTACGCAGCTTACAGTAGAACTGGCAGAAATTCAGATAAGGAAAAGCGTCCTGGCGAACTTTTTTTCTTTTTCTTCCTGTCTTTCTATTACAATTTTTTTGTTATTTTTTAATTCATACAGGATTTTTTAAAGATATTCTATATCCGACCGACCGGAATAATTCAGTCGCGGGACCAACGGTTTTACGTGCTTTCCGAGAAACGGGGGTATGCTCACAACCAACCCAGTCTGGGGATTGGGACCTGCCTTATATCTAGCCTTTAGGCCAACAAGGAAGTCAAAAATGGAATATACAACGTTTATTGATAAAGAATTTGGTTAAAAATTAGGAAAAAATTCATCTTTAAAATAAAATTTTAAAAAATCCTTAGAGTATATACAACAAATATAAAACTTTAAATATATTATTATTTCACTGTAATGTATTTATATATTATATTTATCTCTGCTTTAAGGTTCTACCTTAAGGTTAAGACCTGGAAGATATCGCTGTTTTAGCGATAAGGGCGTCTCATATGCATCTTTCTTGAACGTGACTAAAGTATGTGTTTATTGGTGTAGAATAAACAGTATTTTGATATTTTTTTTAAGAAGGCGGGCAATCAAGTGAATCCCAGTATGTAAGCACAAGTAGGGCAATACTTCAAAGACTCCTGTATTTAACCATTTAATACCACGCCTGAGGAACGGACCTTAAAAGGAAAATTGTGTTTTTTTAAATGACAATGGTGAAAGCGGTTTTTTCTTGTAATAAATATTGGTAGTGGTAAATTGATTATTGGCTCCATAAAACAATTGCTTACGATAATTAGCACAACGGACTACAAGCGAAATTTGTGCTCTATGGCAACATCTGCTCTTTTTACGTATTTTAAGTGAAAGAAAAAACTAAATATTTATACGATTATTCCTGACAAAATGAAAAAGCACTTACAAGTATGTGTCATATAACTTTGTCCATTCTACATATATTACTATAGAGTATATAAACTTCCAGATTACTTGAGACGGCCTATTTAAGTGCACTAAAGAGGATCGGGCTAACGAATGTTTGAATTTTCGGTTCTATTTTTAAACTATAAATGGAAAATACAAATTAAATGAATAATTAAAACAGCTTAAAAATTACCAAAAATATACAAGCTGGGTTTAAAATAACTCTATTTGGACATTTATTAATATTTTTTATGCATGTTATAAAACAGTTTTATTAATTTTAAAGTTATTTAGTACATTTACGCCTTTCGTAAGCTGTAATGGTAATTAATTAATAACAGCCCTTTTTAAGTGATTCAACTGGTTTTGTATTATTTCAAAATAAATACATTATTTTATCGTGTTCATTTCCAAATAAACGATTAACAGTTGCCTATAGTGCTGATTAATACTGCCTATAACACTTTTAAAGGATTATAAAAAGTTTGACGTAAGAATTTGTGCACTTTATGCCGTAAGCTGACAAAATAATTTTAATATTTTTTTAATAATAATGACTTAAATACTAACTGTTATCCTCACCTTTTTCTAATAATATTTAAAGCCTGTTGTTCGTAGACGTCAACTCGTATAAGGCGGCTTCTGAAAATCAGCGCATTCGAGGGTCAAATGTGTCTTTTAGGGTGCGCAATAAATCGAGTGGCTATCCTGTTTGTGACTGCTGTATAATAAAAATTAGACCTCTTTTTGTAATTACTAGCATTGTACGTCCAAATATAGCTTTATTTTTAATATTGTTCTCACTGAAATCTCTTATTTAGAACTATATCTTACGATAAAATTGATACTTTTGTTATAATTAAATACACGCATGCGTATGATACTAATAATAAAGTTCATGTATATGACATATTTATGACGTATTGTATAAAAATTAATATTCAAAATTAGAATATTATTTATGAAGGAAGCTAATTATTGTAATAGACTTACAGTATAGTAGCAAACTCCATACTAATGTCAGGTATACTGTTTCACCTGCCATTGGGGAAATGGAGGTTCACTCTACCAATCGAGGGTTCCTTTGAACGTCGCAAGGAGTCGAAAAGATTAAAAAATTACTTTGGAAACGTGATCGCAGCATATCTGCCGATTTGATATCATAAAATAAATAAGAAAAAATATAGAAAAATTTAATGGCAGACTTTTAATCCGGTTCCTACTACTGTAAGTCTGCGGAGCACTGGCTCTTAGACTATAAGAAAATAGAATGTACCCACATTTTTACAATTAACATAAATAGTATAAAAAGGGCCTCAAAGACAGTTTGAAGTTTACCCCACCGACTACGTTCTGAGCTGAGGCGCGGTCGCAAAGGAGTCACCCTCAGGACTAACGTCACTCTCGAGCTCGAAAGGGCTCAAATTTCAAGGCTGAATCTAGGACTCGCCTCAACGTCCGGTGACGCTGTAAACAGCACTGTAACTGCAAATAGCAGAACAGCACTATTACATACACGATACAAAAAAAAGTTTGAAGTTAGTTATTAGTGTAAAACGTTTTATGATTTGTATTCATAATATAAGTGATCTAATTATTCAATGAATGAGAATTGATGTCGTGGTGTTATGATTGAAATAAACTATTTGATAATGAAATTAGTGTATTTGATTATAATCGTCACCCTCGATAAACATTAATTTACATTAATTATAAAATGATTCACCTTTAAGTAAAGAAATTGATACTGAACTAAGAAAATATGAGCGACGCTAAAGTTCAATTTATTTTTATATTCGCTGTCAAAAATAAACTACAATTTGAACTAATAGTAAACTCTACAGTGCAGAAAATGTTTAATAAAGCTAGAAAATTAAAAAGCAATTGCCTCGCCCGGCACAGTTGGTGTTTTTTAAAAAAACATCTACGCTTTTACATAGCTCAACTCAAGTTTAAAAACAGCTCGGCAAGTTCTTAAAAAATCAATCGTATAACCATTTAATTTAATTTAGGCTGTTTAATATAAGCAATAATTTGATCCTTTATTTATAATAGATAAGCAGGCTGGCCATGTGATGGTAGGGGGTTACCACTGAAGTACACTTTAAAAAAAAATTTCGACTATTCTTCGCGGAAAAAATCTATAAAATAATACTTAGCTCTCTTCAGTTGCTCCTGCATTTTAATAATTTCTAAACTTATTCTTTCGCTTGTTTTTACCCGTTTTTTGATATTTTTCCCAGTTTTTCCTCCATCTTCCAGCCCAAGCGGAGCAGGCCGATAGGTTGGCGGCGAAGCTCCGCACCGTGCTCGACGGGGTCGCCGACGTGGTCCGGCCAGTGAGCAAGGCGGGCCTGAAGGTGACGGGGCTCGACGACTCCATCACCGCGGAGAAACTTGCCGCGGCGATCACGCGCGCAGGTGACTGCTCTTCCGACGCAGATAAGTGCGGAGTGATGCAGCGTGGACCCGGATACATGGGTATGGTCCGCGTCACCGGCCCCCTCACGACAGCAAAGAAGCTGGCCGTTGCCGGTCGCCTCCTCATCGGGTGGAGTTCGGCCAAGGTGTTCGTCGTGGAGCAGCGCCCTATGCGCTGCTGCAAGTGTATTGGCCTTGGCCATACGAGGGCGCTCTGCCCGTTGAAGGTGGAGAGGGGTGGCCTGTGCTACCGCTGTGGCTCGGACGGTCACAAGTCGGCGGTATGCACGGCCAAAATGCGCAGCGCGGTCTGCGCGGTGGCCGGCAAGTACTCCGGGTATCTGATGGGGGCGAGAGACTGCAACCCCCCATCACGAAGGGTAAGGCGGTTGAATTAGCCAAGGCCGCCCCGCGCGAGGAAAGCCGCCAGGCTACGGAGGAAGCTCGATCGACACAAGAATGCTAGAACAACTGAGTTTCCTCCAAACGAACGTCAACCACTCCGCCGGAGCGCAAGACCTTTTGCTGCAGTCTATGGCGGAGTGGCAGGTAGACTTGGCGGTGGCCTGCGAGCCCTACTTCGTCCCTCCCTTACCTCACTGGCTGGGGGTCCTCACGAGGAGCGGAACGGCGCCCCCCCTCTCACTCATCGAGAGGGGCTCGGGCTACGTAGTGGTGGGGTGGGGGGAGTACGTCGTCGTCGGTACGCACTTCTTACGTACGCGATGCGTACCCCGGGAATCCCCCCTAGGTGTTGGAGGCTCGCATAGGCGGGCCGACCGTCAGGGCGTCATGGTAGCATGCGTAAGCGATCCCGTGGCGCCCGCCGAAAGACGGAGAGGGTACCGCGTCAGGTACGCCGTGTTTACCCACTAAAAAACCACTCGGCGCACTCGGCGTCCAGGGCTCTGGGGAGTCCCGCACCCCCCCCCAAAAAGATGGTTGAAAGGTGGTTACCACTGCTATATACAAGTCAGAAATATTAACCATCCCTTACAGTGTTGGAATAAATACCAATCTACCTAAGGTCAGTAGTGGAGCATTTGTAGGCTTAAAATTTTAGCTACAGATTAATAATTTAAAAATATATTTTAAATTATAAAAATAAGTTAAATTTAGTTTCGTAAGTTCGATCAATTTTCGCAATAATTTCAAAAATGCAGCCTCGTTGATACTCGTTTTGAAGGTTAACTCGAATGTAGGTTACGTTACCTTCATATATTACAAAAAAATCCAAAGTTGCATAAACAACTTTTGAATTTGTTTTTTTTTTTTACCTACTTGTTTCCAACCGCGGTTTTACACGCATTTGGGTAAATTTGGGCTGCAGGTGTGGGGATAAAAAGTAACTTATGTGCTATTCCAGACTGTAATCTATCTCTGTGTCAAATTTTATTCGGATCCGTTCAGCCGTTCTGCCGTGGTTGAGTGACAAACATCCATCCATCCAAACTTTTTCATTTATAATATTAGTAAGATAAATTGATCACGAAACCGGTACAAAATATTTGTTATAAAAATAAACATATTATTATAAAAATAAATGAAAGGTCAGCGACATACAATCACGCGAACAGAATTGTAGTAAATACAACATTAACCAAGACGGCCCGCTGTGGGTTTAATTCCGGATATACATATATACACTTGTTGCTGCCCGCGGCTTTGCTTACGTGGAAGTTGTATATGCAGATTAACTTATAATATTACGTTTATTTAAGACCTCTTTGTATACCACATTGGTGTGTATTTCATTCCTTAGGGTGGAATATCTAGACACGCTTAAGTACGTATCTAATCATTTTTATCAGTGGCCTAAAAATAAAGTTTTATGTTCCTAACTTAAAAATGATGGGCTTCCATGCAAAATTTCAACTCCTGTTTCACCCTCTTAGTGGTAGAATTTCCAAAATTCCTTTATTAGTGGGCGTCTACTCAATAAAACGATCCTACTCGCCAAATTTCATGGCCCTAACTTTAATATTTTACGCTCGGCGATAATATTCCAGGTATACCGATTTTTTATTTTAATATTTGCGGGACAAAATCTTTCACGATGTTATTTTAATTATCAGCTATAAGTAGACGGTTAATAGTGCGGCTCATAGTAAATAGTAAATATGCCATCTAATGTCATAATCACTGTCGCCCATAGATCCTTGGCTTTGGCGCTGTCAGAAATATTAACCATTCCTATCATAGGACAAGCGCCACCAACCTTGAAAACTTAAATATTATGTCTATTATACTCGTGGTTTCACTGGCTTACTGATTATTCAAACCGAAACACAATAATACTAAGTATTACTGATTGGCGGAAGAATATCGGATGAATATATGGTACCTAGCCACGAAGGACTACCCCAAAGTTAATTACGTCATATCAAATTTACAAAAACAAATCCATTTTCAACGAAAATATTTCGTTTTCATATTAAAACAAATTGAAACTATAAATTAATGTAATTGTAATGAACATAATAATTTCAATTAAATGATTAATTAAAATAGTTTCATTGAAATAATAAATAAAGAAGCCGAGATGGCCCAGTGATTAGAACGCGCGCATCTTAACCGATGATTGCGGGTCCAAACCCAAGCAAGCACCACTGAATTTTCATGTGCTTAATTTGTGTTTATAATTCATCTCGTGCTCTGCGGTGAAGGAAAATATCGTGAGGAAACCTGCATGTGTCTAATTTCAATGAAATTCTGCCACATGCGCATCCCCCAATCCGCATTGGAGCAGTGTGGTGGAATATGCATATATTCTCCTGAAAAGGGAGAGGAGGCCTTAGCGCAGCAGTGGGAAATTTACGGGCTGTACATGTGTGCGTGTGTGAAATAATAAATACATTAAAAACAAAATTCTCAATCGGTGAAGAGAGCTGCATGTGTCGATCATATGTATAAAATAAGCTAAAAGAAGAGGTGGAGAGCTGTGGCACATTTACGGGCTGTACTTGGCTTAACGGTGAAGTCTTTGTCGCAAATATGACCGTAGCTTTACAGAAAGCAATGCGGTCGCTTATATTAAAGTTGTATATCGCGCAGGTGTGTCTAATCCCCGCTTTACGCACGACGAGCCCAAACAGATTGAAGATCTGTATTGGCGCAAACGTACTAAATACTTTAATGATTTGTCTACAACATATACAAACATGAATTTTGACATTTATTGACCTGTGCTTTACGTGTACGTCTAAATATATCTGTATACAATATGAATACTGGTATAGAATCGATACATTTGTGTGTGTAAAAACTCACCTATTATTATTATTCAGACACACATACTTCCATAAATAATGTCTACATTTTATCAACATCATAAAAACCTGTCATTTTATAGAGACTAAATTGATTCTTTCGATATTATATTACTACATTAGTCAGGCCATAAACACGAACCCCGACCGCGTTAGCCATGAAAGTCGAATTTTTTGTTAGAAGGGATGGTACATGACTTGCAAAGAAAAAGGTTGGGTGAAAGATGGATATGTGTTTTATATACAAATATCCGATTTTAATAAAAATTATTTGTGTATATATTTAAATTGGCTTGTTTCGTTGTTACATAAGTCAGGGTCTACTATAGATATGACCTTTAACCACCTATTTAATTGTAATAAATAATCGTGGTGGTAAGCCACAAATAATATATTTGAAATTTAAATCGCAAACACCTAAAATTATTGTATTTTAAGAAACTGCGTTGTCAAAAATATAAAGGTATCCATAGATGCTTATTAAACCTTGTTTATATTAGATAGTTTTCTCTTTTAACTTATAAAATACAGATATTTAGAACATATAAGAATAAATATGTATTGCCAAGAAGTAATTACGAAATCAAATATGGCCGCAATTTGAACGATAGAATAGTATTAAATTATATTTATATTTAGAACGATATAATAATCCATACTAATATTATAAATGTGAAAGTAACTCTGTCTATCTGTCTGTCTCGCTTTCACGCCAAAACTACTGGACTGATTTAAATGAAATTTGGTACACAAATAGTTATGCAAACCCTTGAATAATAATATAAAAAATTCGCGAATCGATACGGTGAGTTTCGTTTGTAAAACACGGGATCGAGTTTCGAGTGTAAATAAAACAAATAGTAGGGGTGAAAGTGACAGTGGTAGTGGTAACCAGAGTTTACGCAGCAAACGTACGAGAAAGGAGGTAGTCCGATATGGACACTTCTAATGCCGTCAACATCTACCCGCAAACGTCAGTCTCGTGAACAAGACATTCGTAGATAATGTCGAAATATCGAGCTCCACCAAATAAAAATAAAAAACATGGTAAATATCCCGTTTTAGATACTGTTAGTAATAAAAATAACCATGTTAATTTAAAATCTTATATGAAACTTTATTTATGGGAAACTTATTAAAAATAAGTAGATACGTATTTAAGCACTTCTAGATATTCTAGCCCTAAGGGGTGAAATAGGGGTAGCCATTTCGTATATAGGTTAGTCTGGAAGTCCAACATTTATGAAGGTAGAAACATGAAACATGATTTTTGGGATACTGATTAGAAATCAGTAGATATATATTTAAGCGTTTCTGCACACTCTACCCTAAGGGCTGATATACACTCCAATGTGGTATACAAATAGGTCTTACATGATCGTAATACTTTAAGTTAATTTGTAAATATATTCATATTCTACGCGGGCAAAGCCGTGGGTAACAGCTAGTATAAATATATATTATAACGTATTACGTATAACTGATTTGTTTTTTTTCTATATTTAAAGGTTCAAGGGTTCAATTGAAATCATCACAGTGATTCATTGATGTTGCATTACCTCAGTCAACGTGAACTCTTTACCGGAATCCAAAGTACGTCCTGCAAAAGGAATTCAAAATGAACGTCACGATATTCTTGTATTTATTGTGAAACCAATCTAAAAACGGCATCTCTAGTCACTTTACACGTCCAACAGCTTTAGTTTTGTTACTTTATTTGAAATTGCAAAATCTTTATTTAACTCCACAACGAAATAGTTTATATGGTGACAAAGTTGAATGTACAGATTCCCCGGGCACGTGGGTTAAAAGTGGATCAGTCTTATAAAGTATTTCTTGGTAAAATAATACTGAAAGTTGATAGTAACTTCAGTAGCCAGATTGGGCTTTTTGCACAACGATCTTTCACGGGTCTTTGTGCAAAAAACTGTTAGATAATAGTAGTAAATTAATTCGAATTTAATTAACATACAAAATGATATTAGTATGAATATGATAACTATGACCTTGAAGTGTAATCAAATTGTGACGATTTTTTTTTAAATAAAACACAGGAAATATTGTTCGAATCAAAATCAGTGATTAAATATTTTAAAGTGATAAATTATAAAGGACAAAGCGAAAATTCCTTAGTCCGCCAACACACCAGTTATTAGCCGCTATGAGTAAACCGATGCTAGAATCTCGTTAACTGGCGTCCATTTCGCTAAATATACACGCTTAAAATTAGCCGTGGAATCCAATTTCAGTACATTTACCTATTAAGCTAACTCATAAGGATATTTGTATGAAATATTATTTAAAATAAACTGACTTTGTCTACTAATCTGTACCATAATGAGGTTAAATTTGTTTGTTTGTAATTAGGGATTAATCTTCGGAATTAATGATACAATTACAAAGATTTTTTCTACTAATAGAAAGCTAAATTAATCTTGAGTTATCGGGTACAGTGTACACTAACACCCTTATGAATTGCATCCGTGCGAAACCAGGACGAGATAGCAATATTGTAAACTGGAAAGAATTGTTTGCTTGTAATCGATAAACTCTGAAATTGCTGAACCGATTTTAATAAATCTTTAACCATCAGATAGTTGCTTTATTCAGCGATAATAAGATTTTAATATGCATGTAACTATGTACTCTTATTATCATAAACTGATTTAAACAAGGATGAAGCTGCGAGCACAGCTAGTATTTTAAATACGTTTATTGACATTCAATTTTATTAAAATAATTATATCAACAGATTGCGTAATGACTTTTGAGTGTTAATTAGCTTTAATTTGTTTTTATTGTAACAATTCTATTATCGCGTTAATGTAGATTTTAAATAAATAAAATATACTCGTATTAACAAACGTAAATATAAATTGAATTAAAATGTTTTCTATAGACGACAGATTCGTTCAACGAAATCCACTTATAAAATGCAGGTTGAATAACGTTTTTGCAAGCAACAAACAAACGGTCCATCTGATAAAATTCTGATCAAAGAGAGATAACATTATACTCCTATAGGTAACTCCATTACTTCGGACTCTGAAACCGTTTTGAGGCTTCCAATCGCCGATCGATTAAGTCGATCAACAACAATAATTTGTAGTTTAATCTGATCCTTTGATAGTTTTAAAAATACGTCAAAGTTTTCAGTTGGATATAGTTCTATTTATCGGCTGTAGCAATTTTGATGAAAATGATGAAAAGCACATAATCTGGGTAGACGCTACGTATTCTACCGCTAAACAGAACTATTAACTGTTATCTTCCGGTTTGAAGGGCAAATGAGCCAGTGTGAAAGAACAAAAGAACCGTGTCAGTTCCCAATGGCGTTTATTTAAGGAATGTCTATGTGAAAGGTCAATTATATACTTTGATCATTAATTTTTTTTTTTATGTGATACAAAACGACGGCAAAAGAGCAGGAGGCACATCTGATGGATAGTGACTACCACCGCCCATGGACATCTGCAACATCGGGGTGCTTGCAGGTGCGTTGCCGGCCTTTGAGGAAGGAGTACGCTCTTTTCTTGAAGGTTCCCAAGTCGTATCAGAAAAGACAAACAAAAAGACAAAGTCAGTTTATTTTAAATAATATACAGTTCAATGTATCATAATATGCATGGATGCACCCAAAATACCTTAAGCACTGACAAGCAAGGGAACCCCCGGATAGCAGCTAGTATCCAAATACAGTAGAATGCGTTTATTATGACTCCGCCTATATTGACCAACCGTTTAAAATGACGTATTTACACTATGAAGTTTGGTTCTCATATAAAATTCTTTGTAAAAAAGTCGGATATGACTTTCCTTATAGTGACAGTTCGCTTATTATGACACATTTTTAATAAATTGTGTCCGGTTATAGTGACCGACATGATTCTTTACACCTTCGGTAATGTTCCCGGTGACGTTCGGCACCTGGTTCATTGTTTTTAATCTGAGTAAGTAATTGTCACTCAAAGGTCGTCTGCAGATTTGTTCATAGCAATATTGAAAATGATAATTTGACCATGGCTATGTCTTCTATACACAATAGTATTAGAGACTGTTATTACAAATGAAAAAACAAAAGCAGACAAAATTACAGATTACTTACATTATAATATAGTACATACATACATGTTTCGTATGTACTTATTACGTGCAAAATATATATATATATATATATTTACAAAACGCTTTGTGTGACGTTCGGTTATTATGACGTGTTTGTCAATTCCCTTCGATGTCATTATAAACGGATTCCACTGTATATTGGAATTGTGGTATGTAACATATTAGCAAATGTTTTGTACTAATTGGATACTTTTGTTCGCTTGGCTATCGTTTATTGTAATTCAGCTGCGAAAACCAGTTTAGAAAGCCACTCGGCAATATCATGTCAACACAAAATTTTACAAATTAAAAGATAAATAAATGTTCATAATTAAAGGGACAAGTTGAAAAGACCTAACCATGTTATATTTAATAGTTATTTCTCAAGCGTTTTTAATTAGCCGGATAATATTCGTCTTCCCGTAAAACAATAGGCGAACAACAAATGTATTTACGTAGTGTTATAAATGCGGTGACTTTAAAAGGATTTCGTTTGTTTTTAATTTCAACTCTGACCTGGTAAAAACACATTTCTGCAGCAGCTTTAAATGTAGTTGCTTTGTTAATTCGAGCTACGCCGCCAGGGATCCAGTGTCGACCGAAGCGGATGTAATTAAAATTGAGACCGCGTTAATAAAAAATCAGCACAACAGCTGTTGCCGGTTTGCTGGTAACGCTTATTGTTCAAATTTGAAACGATTCATATTTTATGAGATTGTATTGACCACGTTTTAAGACTTAACGGAACACATTTAATACTGTAATCCCTTTCATAACTATAAACAAAATATTTATTATTATCAGAACTAGATACATTATATGTACGCGAAAAACTACTCAATTTTATCCAGACAGCAAATCGGTCCAAAAATTTATTTTGACCATAAATTATAGAATTCGACATTGATAATTAATAATTAAATTTGATCTGAATCATAGACAATTGAAGCACAACTCGATAGATGTAAATTCTGCGTCATATTTAATTAGTAAATATGTCTTATGGTTTAATATTTGTTGAAAGTTTGGCGTTAAGCAATTTACATTTTACAGCAGCGGTGTGAAAATACGACAAAGTATTTTAACGATCAAAGTTTTGGTAGTGTACGTCAGTAGACTGTGCATAGTAGAAAACATATCTCATACATTGTCTGTGCGCATAAAACGAGGACATTACTATTATTATTAAAGTTTCATGATTTTGTATAAAGAATATAAATTAGATAGATATATAAGAAGATAGATAGATAAGAATAAAGAATATAGATACATTTGAAGTCGCTTACAATACTTTTCGAGAAGATAACGTAATAATAACAGCGCTCAGTAGAGGCATTCTGTAAGAAGAAATTTCGAAACTCACACCAGACAACGAACGTCAAATGTCAGGATATGATATGCGATATTGACTATAATAAATAATTATAAATATTTTGCGATACGAGTATCAAAATAGTGTATCATCGTAAGTCGGTTGTCAAAATTTAAATAAGTGAGATACGAATTTAACTCTTACAGAATCACATTGCAGTTCTTAATTTATAAAAAAAATAAGAATGGAGCGCGCGGAACGGTATAGTGAAGCAACAGCAGCGAATACAAAATCAGAAATGAATATGTTTTGCCGATAGTAACAAATGTCGCGTCTTTTTGCTATTACGTCAAAAGTGCTGTCAATTTAATAACGAAAATCACGTTAATAATTAATTATGAGCAGTTACTGAAACGATAAGCAAATACGAACGAAACAGGCTAAGGTATTGACGGTTTCATGAGTATATATTTGTTTAAAAGGGACTTTAACGTTTCGCCAAATAAACAGTATTATATAAATCTGGTAGAATGACTATATTATGAATCAGCTAAGTGAAGTGAACGATAAAAAGAAGATAAAGTAAAATAAGCTGAAGTTACTACTTACTAGATTTATAAGAGTATTATCGTTGGAATATTCGACAAACATTTTATTTAGACTACACACTATCAATGGTTAAACTATTAGTAAACATCTAAATTTTTACTTAGTGGTAGGATTTAGTGCAAGCCCGTCTGGGTAGGTACCATCCACTCATCAGATATGTATATATTACCGCCAAATAACAATATTTTGTATTATGTTCCTAGTCATCCAGTGTAATTGAATCTTGTTTCCAAGTTTGGTGGCGCACTGGTTATCTACGAAATGTCTATGAGCAGTGGTGACCACTTACCATCATGCAACCAAGTGATACTATGAATAAAGTAAATAATCTCCAGTTTATGAAAGTTCAAAGTTAGATATAGCTAATTTGAATTTTAATTTGAACTCTCTGTTATCGACTTTTACCCCCATCGTCTGTCCTCGACCATCGGTCAATGACCATCCTAATTTCCTAACTAATATTATTCAAGCTAAATGGATTTTTTTTTTGGTAAGTCTTCACATCTTTACTACTCAGACTATCATGAAATTATGCTTTGAGTTTCTCAAAGATATAGTAAAATACAAAGGGCATCTAACACCTGTCCCTTTACTCGCCGATGAAGCCTTGGTCGGAAAATAGTTCTGATTAAAGCAAAATTGGGTAACGCGACATTGATTAATTATTGTCGTTTCCGAAACCGGAGCTAGGTACATGAATAACTATTTATCTTTTATTAATAAATGATACGATCCAGTTATGTTTAATCCTATACATAAAAACATAAAAGATTAAAAAACCAATAAAAATTGTAAGCAATTTTGACAATTTTGAAAGTAAGCGAGTTTGTCCGTGACCGTTTTGACGGCGTTAATTTTAATTATTGTCAATATTGTGATATTTGATGATTATTTATTCAATTACCAAAAAATATATCGGCTACTTTCTAAAGAACATATATCAGATTTTTACTTTTGTTGATGATATAAATGCCATAATTGTTGATCATTATTCCTATCTAACGTCAAAAACCTCGAATTGTGGAAAATCCTTTTCATATATCTGATACAGCACCCTAAAGTTAAGGTTTTATGAGGCATGAACTATCGACACAAGATAAATGATCGCGTGAAGTCTATATAGACGTGGTTTCGGCACTTTGCCAAAATTAAATAATAGAGTCTCTGACCGGAAACTATTTGCGATCGTCCTTGACTTAGTGTATTAACATAGAACAAGTTTTTCGAACTCTTGATATTAGGATGGTGTGGTGAAGGTACTTGTAAAAATGTCTTAGTCTGATAGTTTGTATTTTCATGGATATACATTTTTTTATTATTTATAAACTAAACATATTTATTTGATATTAGTTATTTTTATGATATATGTAGCCGGATGTACACACCGTCCATAGAAATATTTCATATTTCTTACAATGGAAGTGCGCTACCAACCTTGGGAACTAAGATGTTATGTCCCTGCGCCTGTTGTTAAACTGTCTTACTTCCGCTTTAAGCTGGAGCACAACAATAAAAATAAATTTTTGTTTCGCAGAAGAATATTTGATGAGTGACGTTAGCCATGGAGAAATCTTGGTCCAGTGAGTTTTAACTAAACTGTGGTTAGATTTTGCTTGAGATGTGAGGAAACCTGTCTCAGGTGCAATTTTGATAAGTGTGTATCTCCACCATCATGTGTTTGAGTTGAAATAATCAATAGACCCAAACCACATACGATTATATATTACTAAAATGTGTCAAAATATCTTAATCTATCTATCATAATTGTAACGAAAATGGCAATTAAAATTACTCTTAATTTTTATCCGAATTTTTTTACTTTTTATAGATTTGATAAAAATTGTGATCATTTTATGCAATGTAATACCTTTGCCGGCATCTATCAATATGCATTTGTATTGTTTATTGCTTGATAATTTAGTATTTTCTTCATACTAACTAAAATGGGTCATGAGATGAAAATAGTATTCGATCGGTTAGAACCAAAAAATTAACAAATGAACGGCGTGTCTCGTAAATTCTTCTCATGTCAAAAAAACCTGCCATTCAAATCACAACCGTTTATACATGCAATAAAGTAACTTTTTAGTTTTTTCATCGAGTTATTTCGAGAAGAATGCTCGATGTTTCGAGAGTTGTAAAACGAATTTGTGTGGCATCAAATGTGGTAGGCATCTATTAAAGTGAATTTTGATTGCTTCAGTTTAATTTCGACTCGTATTGCCTATTAAACGTTATTTTGTTGGTTTTTGGTCCGTTTTAATGGTATCGTTTGCTGTCGAAATATCGGTGTTGAAATAAAGTATTTGTGTTTTATTTTTATCGTCAAGTTTGGTTTTATGTATTGATTTCAAACTGATAGTATTGTATAGGACAAATAGTTTGAAGTCTTATTTAACTCATGTAATGCGTAATAAATATCTGGTTTTCTATAGATAGATGTAAATACATAAATAAATGTTGGATGTATGTTTGACTTGAAATATCGTTTACGCGTGTTTATTTTGATTGAATTCGATACAGTTGTCGACGTTGTTGACGTAAAGGTTTCGTACAAGTTGTATTAGATAATAAAATACAAAAAACAAACTCGTGTCTGCTTCAAGAAAACTCCAGATAATGATAATATATACATTTCCTTACTATGACTTATATTTAATAAACATTATTTTATAACGAATCGAATCGTACTGCATACCGAATTTCTTTCCGCCAATTTCTCAATCATACTCTCCTTTATTAATCCATAGCATAAAACAAGTTGGGAAGTGAATAAAATTTGTAGTGACATTTTATAAAAATAATAATTATTAAAATTGTGTAAATAGTTGTTCAATTAAAAAGCCTTAAGCGTTTTTATCGCATGCCAGAGATGCTAGTTATCAATAAGAAACATGTTAAGTAATTAGTAAATAAGCGTTTAATTTAACACTACATTTATTTAGTGTAAATAATCAACTGTTAGATAATCAAAAAAGTTTATATATTTTGTAAATTGATGCACATTGTATGTACATAAATTCAATAAGGTTATGATAAATCCACTAACGATGAATTTCTTGGCTCTTTTTACATTTTACATTTATATTAGCAGCCTGTAAATTTCCCACTGCTGGGCTAAGACCTCTCCCTTTGAGGAAAAGGTTTGGAGAATATTCCACCACGCTGCTCCAATGCGGGTCGGTGGATACACATGTGGCAGAATTTCGTTGAAATTAGACACATGCAGATTTCCTCACGATGTTTTCCTTCACCGCCGAGCACGAGATGAATTATAAACACAAATTAAGCACATTTGCCTGGGTTTGAACCCGAAATCATCGGTTAAGATGCACGCGTTCTAACCACTGGGCCATATCGGCTCTGCTGATGCCAAATTGTGTCCATATAGATAAATAATTTTGCAAATGACTCAGCTATCTATTAATGTTATACGTTTATTGACGCTATGACACATGTGCTTTTGTTACCTTCCCAATTATATTCGTACACTCTATTACCTAGATTTATTTTGTGGGAATTCATTAGAAGAATTTATTTTCGCGTGTTCCTGCAGTATTAGTGTAGGTATTTTCTACCTTTGTTGCTAAATGAAATAGAATCTAAATGGACGTTTTCGTGCATACACATTTTATACGATAAGTGAGTTTATAGACAACAGATCACATTGGAATCTAAGCGCCTCCAAACTATTTAACATATTAACAATTGTAATCAACAATAAAATATCATGTAATTTTTTTTTTGATATTCACAATGCTAAAATTAAGTTCTACACCCATGTCCTTAACTCTTAAAACAATTAAGTTTGAATTTATTGTTTTAAGAGTTAAGGACGTGAAATGTCGCAAAACTTTGACAATGTAATTCAAAATTATATTTAATGGGGGTTCTTATCCTATATACCTATATTAAGAATTTTGAACACGAACTATGATAAGCGTTACTATAAAATTATATGACCTTTTACTACGGATCAAATTAAAATAGGGTCTAGGTAAGATTTGGTTTCAGTTTAATTTAAAGTTAATCACATGGATAAAATTAGTTTTGAGTGATTACCGTTATACCCATAATATATATAAGAATTATCAATGTTTTACTCACGTACATAATAAAATGTATAAAAATAAAAATTGTTTAAAAATGTTACTCACCCGTGACCTCAATACAATAAATAATGTTTATTTTTGATTCTTGTTAAATTTAAAAACGTTGTCCAATAAGAGGAACGTGAGGTTAAGAAGACAAGGCTTTGTATTTTGAATGAATTCTTAATGATTTTATTTTCGTAGTAATATGTTCAAAAATTTGATAAATAGGAAATTTGTTGTTGTCGTTTTTCCTTTTAGGTTTTTAATTTTGTCGCATTTAAACATACATATCAGTAAAAATTAAAAATAATCTCTTATGATTTAACATAAATATAAATAATAAGTTTTTATGTAAAATAGTTATTTCTGGTGTCATGAATATGGAAATCGGTATTTCAGCCTACGATATTGAGTAACAGACGGATGTAGAAATTTATCATCAGTGAGGGTAAAACTTAGGATGAAAATTTGCAAGGAAGTTTGTCATTTTTAAGAGTTTGAAGTATGGAAATCGGTATTAAGTGCTCCTGTTAAAGTAAAATATGTAAACAAACAGGCTTTAAATATTTAACCACGACAAGAGGGTTAAATAAGGAACGAACGAATGATGAACGTTAGTCGTCATTTATCAAATTAAAGATCTAAAGTAAAAATAAAGAATAGTCTTCTTATATAATAATAGCGTAAACCGATTTTTGTCCCAGTGATTGTAGGATAATATATAGTCTCATTTTGAAGAGCTATAGCCGTAGATGTGCAGAAAATTAAAGAGGATTCTTGTTTGCAATTTACTAAATTGTTACGATTAAACAAAAAATAATTTTAGAGAGCGGAAAAAGTTATTGGTCGGGTAGAGAGCGACGCTATGGCATTATAAAAAAAAAACAAATATGAAACGTGCGAACAGATGTCAGTATACAATGAAATTGAATCAAAACAAAACCTGTCATAGGTTTCGAAATTTGTAAAAATCTGTTTAATAAACGCGAAGTTTCGCTTGCGACCCACTAGTATTTAATTAATATTAAATAAAGCTATTGTTATTACAAAAATTATAAAGGCTTTTTTTAAATAAGTCTTTTTTTAAAAATTTAGTTTTAGTTTTCGTTTAATCAGGCTGTTTTGTTGGTATTGAGTGCATTTTAGTAAGATTATGTGACCGAACCCATATTAATAATATGTTGACTCGAATTAACTCTCCCCATTCTCCTCAAAAACTTACGAATTGTGTAAACAGATTATTAAGTTCAAAAATGTTTAAAAATAGAATTGTACACAATAAAAAGGCGAATTGGATTAATACCTTCACTGTAGTTTAACTTACTTCGTCTTGTAGCTGCACGAATATAATGTTATCGTGAGTGCTATTTTTGTTATTAAAAAAAAGTTTGTCGTATATTAAACGATCATTAAAATTTAATTCGTATTTGTGAATATTTGTGCTTAAAAGTGGATAAATATCAGTGGGTAAAACTCCATTCCGTAACCTAACTCGAAACTCACCGCACACCATAAAGATGAAATGTCAGGATGTCATGTGTAACATTCTAATAACATTCTATATTAATAATATAGATCATTTTAGATGAAATGATGACAATAATACTTTCCGACTTCGCAGTTACGTCACACGTCCTTTCTGGGATACAGTACTCGTTTCTATAATAAGAACCTAGAGTTATTTTTAACTTGACCTATAGCATGTCAAAACAACATTGGTAATAACGCGTAGTATTGCTGATTTCCAGGCAACATTTATATATATTTATGTATTTTACATAGTATAAAACAAAGTCGCTTTCTCTGTCCCTATGTCCGTTTGCATGATTAAATCTTTAAAACTACGCAACGGATTTTGATGCGGTTTTTTTTATTAGATAGAGTGATTCGAGAGGAAGGTTTTTGTATATAATACATAGAAAATATAGTTAAGTAACACTGATAATTTTAAAAGTTTCTAATGTGGTGTCGTAAATTTGTACATTTTTTGCGCTTACATTGTAAACGCTGACTGAACCCCGCTAGATAGATCAAAATAATGTACTACAGAATTGTACACCTAAAAAATGTCTACAAAAAAGTCCGCGATGGTATATGTCTATCTCTTAAAGATAACCCACAATAAACATTTTTTTATCGTTGACTTTTTACGAGACATAATGGCTTATTTTCGAAGCGATTTTAAGCACTATAACATTAATCCTCATCCAATAAGGTACCTTAAATAAATTGTGCATTCAATATAGTACAATTTGGCCCTTTACAGCATATGATTTAAATGAATATTTTCGAAGATATTACAGATTTAAAAATTGCGGAACGTAGCGTTTGCGGTGGTACCGGCCGGCCGTTAAAACATTCAAACATGAAACTTTATTTTTGGGATACTGTAGTGCGATTCTGCAAAAACCACGTTAGGATTATAAACGGTTTTCATTTCTGAACTCATTTCGATACTACCTTGAATTGAAAAATATTTGGTATTCCGTAGTTATATGTCATATTGTGTGAAGCGAAAACTGTGAATCGAGATGATAGTGCAGCTACTTTTATTGCCGGTTTTTAAAAAAACATTTTCGATTAGAAATTTCTAAAAAACTGAGGATTTAAAAAATCAATGACGTCATAGTTCATGCAAAATATGTTATAAATAATTTATTATATAGTTTAAAATAATTTGTAACGCAAAATCAGACACATTTTATTTTATAGTGAGTCAGTCATTTTTTAAGTAACAAACATGAAACTTTATTTTTGGGATACTGATTAAAAATGAGTAAATACGTATTTAAGTGTTTTTTGATATTCTACCACTAAGGGGGTGAGATAAGGGTTGATAGTTTTTATGGAAGTCGTCATTTTTTAAGCTAAAAATATGAAACTTTATTTTTGGGATACTGATTAAAAATGATTATATACGTATTTCAGTGTTTCTAGATATACTGCCTCTAAGGGGTACGGGTTAATACGGATAGGACATTTTTTATATAGGTTAGTCTGGAAATCCGTCATTTTTTAAGTTAGAAGCATGAAACTTTATTTATGGGCTACTGATTAAAAATAAGTAGATACGTATTTAAGCGTTTCTTGATATTCTACCTCTGAGGGAGTGAAATAAGGGATGAAAGTTTTTATGGACGTCCGTCATTTTTTAAATTAAAAACAAAAACAGTTTTTTGGGATACTGATTAAAAATGAGTAGATACGTATTTAAGCCTTTCTGGATATTTTACGCCTAAGGGGAGAAATAGAGTTTGACATTTCGTATTCAGGTTAGTCTGGAAGTCTGTCATTTTGAAGTTAGAAGCTCGATTTTATTTTTGGGCTACCGATTAAAAATGAGTTGATTCGCATTTAAGCGTTTTTGGATATTCTACCCTAAGGGCTGAAATACACACCAATGTGGTATACAAAGCGGTATTACATTAACGTAACATTTTAAGTTAATTTGTTAATTTAATATTCATATTCTACGCGGGCAAGGCCGCGGGTAACAGCTAGTTAAATATAAATATAATAAAAATGATGGAAAAGAGTAACTACTGAGTTTCTTGTCGGTTATTATCAGTCATAGATTTACATTGAATCCAAATTTTGTATCATGATGCTTTTATGATCCTACTTGAATAAAAAAAAATGTTATTGATTATTTTAAATCCTATTAAGATACATTATCAGTTGGTGGTTTGGGTTTGGGCAAGTCCGTCTGGGCGGGTACCATCATATATATTCAACCGTTAAACAATAATATTTATTAAGATCCTCGAGCCTGTAGTTGTACTGATTCATTCACCCTTAAAATCGGAATACAACAATGCTAAGTATTTTGTAAATATATTGTTTTGATGTATTTCCTAAGATGTAGTCAGCGTTGTAAGAGAACGAAAACAGTTTTTTAACAAAGCCATTTTGTACAAAATATTTACAAAATATATACGCAAACCTTCCTATTTTTATTAGTGAGAAGTATATTAAAATCAGTTAAGTGTATGAGAAGTAGTAACCGGAGATACAGACAGAAACATAAAGCGACTTTATTTTATACTATTTATACAGATATAATTATAAACAAATAAACTTCACCATACGCAAGATCAGTAATAACAATTATCAAAACACCGAGCAATTTACGAATTATGTTTTATAGATATCCAGATGCATTAGCCGCCGGCCGCGCCCAGTGGACCGTGTACTCGTAATGTGTGTGGAGAGATAGCGATTATTCCACGGCGAGTCTCATTTGTTACTACTATCTAAAACTTCCCGCAACATCTCGCTAGTTGGACGTTTATTCCGAATGTGAAGTATTAATGTGCGCGAAGGGGATATGAGCCAAAATCAACTAAGATAATCCGCTATTAGTATAAAAATATACTATATTAATAAACATGTGGGATAATTATTTCGTAACTAATCAATATTGATTTTACAACACTATTTTCCTTATTATTGTTTTTAGGGAGGGTTGAGTAATTTTTCTTAACTGTTATTTCTTAATCTGAGTAATTATTCGGCTGGATATATATTTTTTATTCTACATAACCGATTAAATTTGGCAATCAATAGGTTTTAGATGTCTGGCTGGTAGCTAGCAATTAATGCTTAAAATTAATTTTCATTTATCTCAGCGATATATAAAACAATTTATTCTTACTGTATAAAAAACGGAAAATGTAGATATGACAAGACCTTCTAACGGAAAAAATTACGATGGTTAAAATATATAATATTAGGATGATATGATATACAAAATTATATTTGTTCATATGAGATTCCTTTCATGTATTAAGGAAAGAAAACCTATTGATGAATGATCTTATATTTTTATTATTATTTTGTTACTAGGATAAAATTTCATTAGGAAACTAATTTTTGGAGATTTTGTAAATATACGTCTTAAACCACTGTTTACACAAGTCAAACACCAAAATTAGTTGTTGAAACAATTCATAATTAAAGAAAACTTATCTTAATTTATTTTATTCCATATTCATTGATTGGAGTTTCGTTAATCATCATTACATAGTCAAACAAAGTAGCTTACCGCTGTCTGTCCCTATGTATGCTTAGATCTTTACAATTACGATAGATTGGTTCAAGAGGAAGGTTCATATGTATAATACAAGCACAATATAGTATAGAAACACTGATGATTTTAGAGGTTTCTGAAGTTGCGCTTACATTGCAAACGCTGGCTGAACCGATACAATAATGTAGTATTTTTTGTTTGCAAAAAAGGCTGCGATGGTATATGTCTATCTTTTAGGGATAGCCCACAATAACCATTTTTTATCCTTTACTTTATACGAGAAATAAAGCGATTTTAAGCATTACCCTATATTATATAATTAGGTACCTTAAATACATTTTGCATTTAATATAGATCAATATGGCCCTTTGCAGCATGTAATTTAAATGGATATTTTCAAAGATATTACAGATTTAAAACGCAGGGACATAGCGGTTTGAATTGTCTAATGACTGAAAAACTGTGAACGTTGTAAGACATTCTGTAGTATATTTAGTATCAGCATTGCACACGTGCGAAACCGGGGCTGGTCGCTAGTGAATTTATAACTTTTCTTATAGGAGACATAGTTTTCTTATTATTATTATAAGAGAGTAGAGCGACGCAATGAAACATCAAGATGACTTCTCAATCCATCACCCCCCTCCCCCTTAAATATATATTTAAGTGGGGAACTTTGGTGGTTACTTTTCCAGATGACTAAATAAATTTGGCAATGAATAGATTCCTTTATTAATATATAATATAATTTCTATATCATTAATTTGAATATAAAGATTTTCCTCTTAAGCCATATATTATCAAAATCTCTATATACCTAAATAAATTTTAAATAAATACATAAAATATGATAACATTTAAAATATCTGAAAGCCTGTCACACAAATAGCTAAGACAAACCCAAAATTCAAAACTACCAAGGATGATTAACGATGTATGATTTACATTATTTTAAATTTACTTAAGAATACTTTCAACTAGTTGGTAAGAGGTCAAATTACCCTATAAAAACTGCCACTGAAAGAAGTTTGATACTTCTACGCCTACGCCTACGATTACATGGTCTTAAATGCTTTTTGTAGTTGTAACACTAACTCACTCACGTTTTAAACGGAAACACAGCTATAAAATCTATCAATGTTTGGTCGTAGACTAAATAATGACCATCTTTGCTAGAACTATTGGTTTTAATACGAAATATTATAAATATTGGATTATGGTCCTATCCTAAATTTTTTTTTCTTCAGAAATACCGTGAATACTTGTACCTCTACAACAGGAGCGGCTACTCAGCTATTTGCATCGGCGATAAATTTTCTAGCAGCAACTCAATGTATCATACCAGAAAGACAACGCCATTATGCCGGTGGTAAGATTTGGAACTGTAAATCAACAAAAATATTTTTTGTTTTTAATATTTTATATAAAATGTTGAAGTTACGTAGTTACATGTACCATATCAGTCTACGTCTGCTTTTTTTTTAAATTATTTATTTACGAAAACTGTATGTCTTCCTCAATAATAAACAATAAACTAAGTAACAGTTTGAGTTTAAGCTAAATCAATAGTTAATATATTTTTATAATTCTTAATAAAATAATTTATCGGAGCGCCAAAAAAGAAAAAGAAAATAGTTAAAAAAAAAAATGTTTGTGTATTCACTTTAGATCACGAGACCTACGATTTTATCATCATCGGTGGGGGTTCAGCTGGTAGTGTAGTAGCAAGTCGACTCAGTGAAATAAAAAAATGGAATATATTGCTCCTCGAAGCTGGATCTGAGCCTCCAATCGAATCTGATGTAAGTAAATGTTTAATATATGTTATTAATCTCGATTAAAAACATTAAAGATCTTATACATTATTCAATTTTGAGGATTTCTTTAAGTCATCGTTATTTCATTGTTATAGATACCATATTTGGGACAATATCTTTTCCAATCAAAATATGATTGGCAATATTACACTCAAAATGATGGCGTAAAGCATCAAGCACTCAAAGCCGGTTCTGTTTATTGGCCTCGTGGAAAAATGCTCGGTGGATGTAGTTCAATGAATGGAATGATATATGTCAGAGGAAGAGATTGTGACTTTCAAGCTTGGGAAAATGCGGGAAATCCAAATTGGACTCCAGAAAATGTAAATTTTTATTTTAAAAAGGCAGAAAGTTTGCAAGATAATGAATTATTAAAAGATCCTGACATAAGAGATACCTATGGTTACGATGGTCCACAAGTTATTAATACTTTTAACATCACATACAGGGAAATTACTGAAAAGGTTTTAGAATCTTGGGATTACATAGGTTTTAAGCGCGTGGCAGATATTAATGCACATGGATTCAATGGCCTAGGAATATCAGGTATTTTAAGATCAACAGCTGCAAATGGTCGTAGATATAGTACTTACAGATCATATTTGGATCCTAATAGAAAGAGAAAAAATTTAAAAATTGTCACAAATGCCTTTGTAACTAAAGTTTTAATTACTGGCAACAGTCACGCATATGGAGTTGAAGTCGATATTATGAAACAGAAGAAAACATTTTATGCGAACTTTGAAGTAATATTAAGTGCAGGATCAGTGAATACTCCACAGTTATTAATGTTATCCGGTATTGGTCCCGCAGAACACTTACTGTCTAAAAACATTTCATGTATTGTCAATTTGCCAGCAGTTGGTAGGAATTTACATGATCATAGTTTAATTCCTATCGCAATTTACGGCGATGATCCAGGACAGGAAAACAAAGAAGAAAAATTATTTGAAGTAACAAAATATATGTATAACAGAACGGGACTTCTAGCACATAACATTATTACTGATATTTCGGCATTTTTTTCTCGTAATCCAGACATGGCGTATCCAGAATTTCAAAGTCACTTAACAGTTATACGGAAAAATAGTCAATCAATAAAAAACTTTTTTCATAATTACCAAGATGATACACAAAAGTCTTTCATAGAATTTAATACAAAAAAAGCTTTATATTTATTTCAATTTAACCTTTTGCATCCATTATCCAGAGGATCAATATATTTAAAAACGTCAAACCCTTACGATCACCCAATAATTAATGGCAACTATTTTAGCGAAATTAGAGATTTAGAAGCGACAGTTGATGGAATAAAAATGCTCACCGAGATAGTGAACACTCCATATTTTAAATCTATAAACGCTTTTGTACAAAGAGTAAATATACCTCAGTGTAATAAATATGATTTTAAAAGTGATTCTTATTGGCAATGCTATGCAATAAACACGTGTAGTACTGTATACCATCCAGTTGGGACGGCAAAAATGGGACCAAATCCAAGGGACTCGGTCGTTAATAACTTTTTAAAAGTTTATGGAGTGATGAGATTACGTGTTATAGATGCTAGTATAATGCCTTCAATTACTAGTGGAAATACTAATGCTCCAACTATAATGATTGGCGAAATGGGTTCTGATATGATTAAAGCCGAATATTTGAGTCATTATTAAAAAAAAAATTACAAATATTCTATCAATCGTTAGTTGTTGATTTTTTTATGTCATTGATTCATTAGAAAATCAAAAATTCTTTCTCGATTTTTTTGTAAAATCTGCTCGTTTGCTATCACATAAAAAAATTAAATGTAGGAAAGAAATATTACATTATAAACGTCTGAATTGGATGTGGATTAACATTGACGATACCTCGAAGACCCCCCCCCCTCGAACCCCCGAACCTCTGATAAAAAGATCGTGTAGTTTTGATGTATCGGTAGAAAAGAGCTCAACCTGTGACTTTGGCAAAAAATCATTAAGAAGTAAGGGGGCGATCCCATGGCGCCGGGAACCTCAACAACGGATTTGCGGTCAAATAGAACGGTGTGATAGCCAGTCAAAATATGTTACTTCGTAATACGATGATGATGATGAAAAATATGAGAAAGCGGTTTTAAGATGAAACTTGTATAAAAAATTTTTACTCTCAAGATATTGTTATTATTTAATAAGTTTTTATTTCAAAACGTATTTGCAATACTTGAGTGATATTATTTATTTCAATTTTTATTAATATAATTTAGTTCTTATTAAAATATATAATTTATTATTTACTATAAATTAATTTCAACTGTGATTTTTATTTTGTAAAATTATAATGAAATAATTTATTAAGTTCGTTGTTGAAATAAATCTAAGGAATTAATAATTAAGTATTTTGTTTTAAATTAAAAAAAAACACTTATCATTTTCATTCTCCGAAGTGGATTTATTATGAAGTCAAACTTCACTTATTTCGTATTCCTTACTTTGTTGCCAGAAGTCTCATGAATAAATCCGTTCTCTTTTGCATATAAGAACTCTCTATTCATTGGTAAGTCGCTTAAGAATATATTGCTGTCTTTATCTTAAGTTTTAAGTGAAGTTGCAGTTTTGCATTGGGATAAATTTCAATCATCTTCTTTTCTGAAGCTTTTAATATTTCATATCTAGTTATTTGAGAGCAAACGATGTGAGTTTTTTGCCCTTTATTCTCATTGGAGGCTGCTTTCCGAAACGGTGGAAGAGTTGAAATATTGACGATTCAAAAGTGCTTTATTAAAGTTTACTCGAATTAAATACATCTGATTTGATTAATGAACTAACAAACGTAGTAGCAAAATTATATAAAAAATATATAAAAATGTTTACATCTTCTGATTTTAATAGACAGCCTGAAACTATTTATTTCTCAATCCGCTTACGCCAAGAGCTTAAAAGATTAAAGCGTTCGTTTTATGAACCACGTTTTCAATCCAGCGTCGCCAATGTTTACACAAAGTAGCTTTAAATCTAAGCCCAGCAATGAACTGAAGTTTGGATTCCGTGACATCGTATTTTATAACAAATGTATCTTTACATAAGTTAACGACGTTTTGAGGTAATAAATTGCATGAATAATCCCACGCTCGTCTCACAGACTTAATTTAATATAAACTAAGTGTGGGAGAGAAATTCCAGCTATTTTATTTAAGATTTTTAGCCAAGACTAACATGGTTTGGTTAAAAAATTGTAATATATTATCATTATTTTTTATATTTTTATGGTAATATAGTAATTTTAAGGCTTGGTTATCAGGTGTTGGGTAAAAAGATCTATGTCCGTCTTGGAGTTCAGACTTGCTTTATACTAAATTTTATCAAATTCGGTTAAGTGGTTTGGTCATGAAAGAGTAACAGACAGAGAGACAAACAAAGTTATTTTCGCAGTTATGATAATAGTATAGATTAATTTGTAATGTATTCTATTAATGAATATTAATGTGTTGCTTTTTTAGTATGAATATCATACTACAATATATTGTATCATCATTGTAATACCGGATAAAATAATCAAAGCTGGTGTGATTGTTCTTGTATTGATGTAAAAGTCTAGGTGGAAACTTTAGTTATTTATAAAACAGTTATCGTTGACCTATGCTATGGTACATAAATAATGTATTCTAGTATTGTTTTTATTTGGAATTCCTAACAATTTTAAGAATATAAATTACATTAATAATCAGTAAATTTAAGTCGTTTGCCGATAAATGTATGTTTTAAGGTCAAATTAAATTGACTCGAACTATTTTAAAACATAAAATGTTACACATTGTTATAATTAAATCGTAATCTTACTTGAATGTTAATTAAAATAAAATCAAGTTTTAATAAACTTTATTGAACGCAAATTTTAATATTGAATAATTTTTCATTTTTTTAATGTTCGTTAAAGGTAAGCTTAGTATTGCAGGGTGAGGTGTAGCCATTTTAGTTTCCTATTTCCTTTGCCAAGTTAACAAAAGGTAAACATGAGTTGGCCCCTTGTAACGTACCTGAACGTTTAAAACGTTTGAGAGGATAACATGGTATTTTGTAGCTACGTGCGTTATTCCTAAATGCTGTTATAGCGCTAGAGTCTAGACGCTGAATATAAAGATTAAAATTGAACAAAAACTAATGTCACAAAGGCGTCTATTACGTCAAAATGACAACGTAATTTTACGGTTTTTTACTTCTAGTCGGGAAAAATCTAGATATGTCATAAAATGAATTAAGTATCGAAAATATTAATAATTATTTAATCCAGACACCTTGTTTGTTATTTATAATAATAGATACGTTTTTTATTAGTATCAATAATATAAAAAATTGAGACATTTTTGTCATGCTTGACCGAAATAAAATCAAGAGAAATAAAACTTATAACCACGATGCACATTTTTGTAATGTAGGTGCGCACTAAGAGGTTAAGAATCGGTATTTAGGTTTGGGCTAAATAAAGATCAGTCGTTAAAGCAATTTATAAAATTCATTCCTTAATGAAAATGAAGATCCATCATGGGGTTTGAATATGGAGTTTGTTATTTTTTATTAGTAAATGTAATGTTTCAGAGTTTTCTAATTGGATATCCCTTACATAGCAACATTCGGTTTCAGCTTTTAAAAAGTTTATCCGAAATATCACATCAATCTAAATAGGTAACTTTGTTTGTTTTTCCGCATTCACACAAAGAGTGCTCATCTTATTGATATGAAAGTTTTTTATCATTTTCGTTTATAGTTTGAGGATTGTTTTTATTAAAAGTTGTGTGGAGATGTTTTCCTATTGGATATTCTTTCGCTTACACGATATATACACTTTTGCTAATATCATATAAGCAGTAGCGTGTCACAGTTTCACATGTTTCCAATGTAGGCTATTAACGTGACAGACATTATTTTCGTGTACTCGATAAAGATAAGCAAACTAAGCAAACAGCTTTATGTTAGTAAATTAAATAATTTCATGAATCATTTGTTGCTGATTTTTAGTTTTAATTGATAATGTTCATAGGTGTATATAATTCGAGCTAAGATTGTCAGACGTGAACAGGTTGTTTATGTTGTACAGGTTCCCTTTCCAAATAGTAATAATGTTTAAGTATTAATATTATTATTTTACGTTTATTTTTTTTACGTCATAATACAGATAGATTTTTTTATATTTTTTTTGATATTTTTATGGAGTAGTAGTAGAAAAAATTACAAAACATGTCCTCAAAATTAGATGAGGTCTTCGGCCAGCAGTGGAAAATTAAAAGGCTAAGACTTTCTTAAAAAAAATATCCAGTTTTTTTAATAGAATATATAAAATAGTAAAACTAAAGAATATATGTGTCTAGTTTATGCATAGCTATCACAGTGTCTGAGTTCGGAATCGTGCTAATGGACTGGAAACATCACGATCTCTGGGGACATTAAAATGCTCAAAGTTATCTTGTCTATTCCCAAAATCCAAAACTAAAATGTGACTTTAGTATTCCGTCTTTTTAAACACAATAAAATGCCTAAATTTTATAAATAAAAAAATAACTTATAATTTATTTACTGAGTAGGTACTAGTATCGCAATAGATTCCCTAACGGTATAAATAATAATTAAATTCTTATAAGGGGCCTAAATTACGGTGCAACAGAGGCTTTCATCAGAAGGGTGCTAACTCGGAAATTACATTTTTAGTGAGTGACTCAATCTCGTAGTAATGAAGGCTAATTTCCCGCCGGACTAACCACGGTCGACTACATCTAAAATGCAAGAACAGTTGAGCATTTATACTTTACATTTGGATTTATATAATGTTGCTTGTAATATTCACTGAAGTCGATTTTTTTAAAACTGTTGTAAGATTTTTTTGAGTAACTTTTGGAAGATCTGCCTTTATCGCTTGCTTTTGCAATTTGCAGCTGACTGACTCGTGTACCTTAAAGCAAGCAATAAATCTTCCAAAAGTTACTATAAAAAATCCTTACAAATGTAAAATCAATTGCAATGAATCGCGTGCATTTATCGTTTTATGCAAAGAAACTTTTGTTTATGGTGAATATTTTCTAGTTTTTCGGCAATGCACAGTTTTCGAGAAAATTAAAGGAAACTAACCTATGAACGCGATTATATGTCAAATATACCATAATATCGTTGTAAGAGCAGTATAAGTATTATATTTAATTAATATTCGACGAGGGTTCAACATACAATATTGTCTTAACGCTCAGAACGCTCAACGAATGCGGCTAATGTTATGAATGTATTCTGATTGGCTTAAATAAGACCTTTGTTGTGTTTCTGAGGTTAGAATATTATCAAATTAATAAAAATACAAATTAAAATGTATATGCCTGTTCGTCTGCCAATCGTGTAGGTGTGCTTAAAAAGAAATTGTCAAATAATAGACTCCCGACTCTATGACGTCGTCTTGTCGGTGTTACAATTAGAGTGTTTTGTAACCAAAACTTAATTTTGAGGTTAGAATTACGAAATGTTTTATTTATTTATTTATTTATTTATTTATTTTATTTGCAGTTTCATGCTCTCACATACAATTAAACTTTAGTTTACATGAAATAAACCCTGCTAGGGCGTAGCAAATGTTAGAGAGACGGACGTTTTATCACAATTTTATCTGTCAGATATTCCTCGAGTGTGTAATAGCATATTTTTTAAAGAATTTCTTTTAACTTATTTGGGTAGCTTGGTTCATTTATATTTTGCTTAAATACGTCCGGCAATTTATTAAAAATTTTTATGCACATAGCATGTGTGCCCGATTGGTGAAGTTTCAGTTTTGATGTTGTAATTTCAAAATTATATTTATATCGTGATTCAAAACGCCGCGGGTTTTCAGATATTTGGTTGAACATTTTTTTATTGTTTTTAACGAATTTGTAAATTTCTAATATGTAAATACAGGGTAAGGTTAATATTTTTAATGTTTTGAAATGCGGTTTTTATTGTAATATCTCAGGGACGGAGCGTTGCCACGAAGGTAGTACTGGGTCAGGGAAAAAATCCCCACTCACCCTCATGAGACCGGACTTTGAGAAGTGTAACGATCGAGAAAATTACTAAAATGCCCCGAAAACCCATTGGAGACTAAGTCTTATAATATTAAATGAAGCTGTGTGCGAAATTTCAAGATTAATTTCGTTTTTAAGAATTGAATCGGATATCTAATATCATAAATATGTAAGTTCTGTTTGTGTGTTTCTCCACCTCCACACAAAGAGCGCTTTTTATATTGATATGATTTTTTTATATTATTTTAGTTCATAGTTTTATTAATTTTATTTTTATTAATAGTTGTGCGGCGAGCCTTGATAGAAAATTATCGCTCCAGACGCTTTTAAAGCAAACGCTATCGAAATTATAAAATATTCTCAAAAACTTATGACAGACTTTATGGTCTCTAAAATATCTACAAAATCTTTGAGAAACATATATATTTCTTACTTTTATAGTTAATTATTTTTATGTTTTATAAAAACGGGAAATTGTTACGACAACCGTAGTTCAGTTTATTAGTGACTAATTAATTATTAATCCCTATCAAAATAAATACTACATTAATATTAGGCGTTTGGTTATAATATTACCTTTAACAGTGTGCATTTCGAAATAGTAGTCTAGAAATATGGACACGTAAAAAATACACAGGGCGCGTTGTGCGATACATTAACAAAGTACGGGCGAATAGATCGGCTGGCGAATGTTTATTTTAGCACGGCAAAACTCCTTATTTTACCCGTACGAAGTCGGTACGGGCGGCTAGTATACAATAAAATCAGTGTGAGGAAAATGTTCAAATTAAAAAGAGCTTGCGAAAAATCCGCAAAACAACATAGACGCTGGATAGAAGACTTCTTAGCGAACGTTGTAACAAAAGTCTATACGTATTTTACTCATGTCTAAGATAAATACAGATCTTAAAGTGTTGTACAGGAAAGTGAATCTTTATATTGATATCATTTTTTGATACAAATGGACCATCTGATTGTAAGTGATAATTACCGTCCATAGACAGTTTAGTCGCATCTTCAATGTGCCAACTGCTCGAAATAAGATGTTACGTCTTGGGTTTATAGTATATACTCACTCCAACCGAACACGTGGTATAATGAGTCGGGAGTTTATACCAGTCAGGCTACACACATACTCAGGTACATAGTCCTAGTATCAAGTGCAATTGTATATATTATTATTTTTAGGTTTTCAGCTCGATCACATTTTTTTATGCGTGCCTCTCGTGGTGTTGATTGAACGTCGGTATAATCCACATACAAATATGCATTTATAACATTTAAAAAAAAAATGAATGAACACTGAACTTCCACAAATGCTATCACAAACTAACTTGTAATTAGCTCTGGTTTGAAAGCCGTGATATCGTATTTTAGCACAAAGGAATCCTAACTTCCGACTGCGACGTTCCAAAGTAATAAATTAAGGGACTAATCCCACGCTTGTCTCAAAGGCATCTCATTCGATGAATCGGTTCGTACTTTGTCAACGAGTACTTGTTTATTTGAAATTGATTAATGAATCATAGCTGAATACGAGGTGGCAATTAAATCGGACGAAATTTTTCTTGGGAAATGTTATCGACCTTAACGGGGCATTTGGTAGTTCAAATTTTTTTTCAAAATGGAATCCTTTACGTAGATGAGGTTAATAACCTAGTTAAAATGATCTAGTCTAATAGACTAAAAGTGCAAGAACATATTGACAGCAAATATTGATATTTTGGTGTATGGTAATAATAAACTGTAAAATTAAATCCATGCAGTTTACACGTTGATCCCAAATTAAGGAAATAATTGCATGCGAACGAAGATGATAATTAAATTATATATGTTATTGGAAATAAGAGATATTAATTAACAGAATATTTTTGATGTTATTGTGAAGTAAGTATAATTTACACGTACAATACAAGCGAGGCATATTTATTTTATTATAATTGTGGTTAACACCATGTTATAATAATTCAATACCACGCTAAGGTCAATGCACTTAACCTAAAAACGCATTCCAACGAGAGCGAGTATCCATTCAGGTCACTGCCTTTTAGGTGACACGACTTCAAAAATGTGGATCATTTTGACTTTGGTAAGGAAAAGCCTTTTGTTTTTGTGTTGCGTGTTTTGATTTCCGATCTTATGTTGAAAATGTTGATTTTGAACGTTCCAAATATTAATCTTATAAATAATATACTATAATCTTATATAATACGACAACTGACGCTGGTGTTGAGCTCGTTAAAAATATTTACAGGGCCTGGGAGGAGTCACAGGATGCCTTAGGGATATTTTGTGATTTATCTAAGGCCTTTGATTGCGTGCAACACGAAACTTTGGTCAGGAAGCTACGTCATTATGGAATTAGGGACACTGCACTCAGTCTTCTGATTTCGTATCTGAGCAATCGGATTCAGAGGGTTGATGTAAATGGAAAGAGATCTCCCGGGTCTCCAGTTACTGTGGGGGTCCCTCAAGGATCAATTCTTGGACCATTCCTCTTCCTTGTTTATATAAATGACCTGCCACATCTCCTAGGTGATAAACTCGAGATAGTATTGTTTGCTGATGATACTTCTTTAATTTTTAAAATAAAAAGACGTCTTTCAATATATGACGATGTGAACAATACTCTCTCTGAAATAGTAAATTGGTTTAGTGTTAATAATTTAATGTTAAATAGTAAAAAGACTAAATGTATTAAATTCACTACTCCCAATGTAAGATGTGTCAAAACGAGTGTATGCTTAAACGGGGAAGCATTAGATGTTTTAGAATCAACAGAGTTCCTTGGTATGACAATAGACTCTAAGCTCCAATGGGGCCCCCATATAAATAAGTTGGCGAATAGACTCAGCTCTGCAGCCTATGCGGTAAAAAAAATTAGACTTTTGACTGATGTGGATACGGCTCGCCTTGTGTACTTCAGTTATTTCCACAGTATAATGTCGTATGGCATCCTACTCTGGGGTAATGCAGCTGACATTAATACTATTTTTGTACTGCAGAAGAGGGCTATTCGTGCAATTTATAACCTGGGCCCAAAAGATTCGTTAAGAGATAAATTTAAAGAAATTAAAATAATGACTGTCGCTTCTCAATTTGTTTTTGATAATGTTATGTATGTACGCAAAAACATAAACGATTTTCCCAGAAATTGTGACGTACATTCTATTAACACTAGGAACAAGAATAAACTTGTTACTCCAAGTACCCGATTACACAGGGTTAGTAACTCTTTTTTGGGGCAATGTATACGTTTTTACAACAGGATCCCAGAAAACGTTCAAAATTATTCAATTATAAAATTCAAAAGAATCGTTAAAGAGCGTTTGTGTGCTAAAGGATATTACAACACTAATGACTTTTTAGTTGACTGCACACCTTGGGAATGAAATGATCGCCTCCAGGCTGTTTCAAATAACTAAAATATAATAATTATTGTACATGCAAAATGAAAAAAAAAAAAAAAATATCCCGCTGAGTTTCTTTCGCCGGTTCTTCTCAGGTCCGAGGTGCTAAATTCCGAACCGGTGGTAGATTTTTGACAATCAATAAGCAAGTGTAAACACTTCTATATTGAATAAAGATTTTTGATTTGATTTGATTTGATTTGAATACCTGACCTTTACGCGGCTTACAGTAGAGTGAACTGACAGAAATCTTCACGTATGGAAAAAAGCGTTTGCCGAACTAGCCGTCTCTTTCTCTCTATTCATTCCTTTATTATATGCGGTTTTATATAATATTATTTAAACTCATTTTCTGTTATTGCTTTAATATAAATATAAGATTTAATAAATATATGTTTATGTTAGAAACATTACACAAACTTTACGGGTAAAGGCTATTTTCCTGTATTTTTTAATTGGTTTGATTGACTTCGAGTCTATCAGCGTATTTTATTTTACATTGTTTATTTTACAATAAAATTATACTTGAATTCATATGTGTATATATATATACATATGCTAAGAAATATAATGGTTATTATTTGTTTGGGAAGCGTTGAAAAATACAAAAACATATGTAATGTTTAAATATTTAATTCCAACCAAAACCTTACAGCCACTTATAATATTGAGAATAGGCCACCGACAAAAGCTGTTTAAAAACTGTGCTGTTAAATAATTACATAATAAAGCACACCTAAGTCATAAAATATTAAACCTGATATAAACAAGGACGACGGGAGTAAGACCGTCAGCTGAGGGATTATACGTCATGAGCGGGCATTAAGTGAACATTTACGGTGAATGACTGAATATTTTTAAAATACCACGTACGTTCATTATTGTTTAAACATTTACTATACCTATTAAAATGAAACGAAATCTACATATCACCGAGTATATTTAATTTTTACAAATGACATTTATACATAATACAATTAATATTATAATCAGTACAATAGTCTTACCTCTAATTGTTTTCGCCACCAAAGCGCAAAACTCACTGAGAACTAATTTATTCAGATAGTCATTTTAAAGTCCTTAAACGCTACTCACAATTCTAATTCAGTTGCCTTGTTGATTTTTTTTACAAATTAATAAATATAGTCAAATCAGAACTTTATTTATGTACAATATATCTTACTTATTTTTACATAGCTTACAAATGGAACGAAAAAAGGCGGAACTTCGGAAATGAGTATGTACATACATACATACATACGAGGACATTAAGATGACGTAATTAATATGTAATGACGTAATATAAAAAAAAGATTGAGGATTAACTTAGCGTGACAACGTAAATATGAATACCAGTACTGATACATTGAAAAGGAGACGGTGGACAAAGAAAATATGGATAAATTATTTGAGACATTATTTTACTAATATTATAAGTTTGTATAGATGGATGTTTGTTAGGCAATCCTCGTAGTACGGCAAATGGATCATGATTACAGTGTGGATACGATGACTACCCGAAAATAACAGAGGATGTTTATCCTCTGCCAGCCAGTGTTTACTGGCGATTCCAAAACAATTGAAAAACGTATTTGTTGTATGATGATAATTATATTTTTTTATTTTTATATAAATTTGGATGGTGATTCGGTGGTAAATGGTCATCACTACCATAAACATTGGCGCCTTAAGAAATTTTGACGATCGCTAATGTACGATCAACCATGGGAACAAAGACTTTTGACACTTGTGCCTGTAGTTACACTGGCTTACTTACTCTTTAAAACTGAACACAACAATAATTTGTATTGCTGCTTGGTAAAATATGTGATGTGATTAAATAATCGGGATTTGATGCCTTCCAATTTGATGTATAAGTTAAACATACAAAAAGTAAATAAACAACAGGGATATTATTTACCTACGAAAGTGGTGTTTTATAAATGAAGATAGGCAAGACGTAGTCAACAAGTCCAACCCATCTGAAAGCAACAGGATTATACTCACGCTTGAAGAAATGAAAATGAAATCTATTATATTGTCACAAGCAGAAAGTATATCAATGAGATAATATTATATTGTTGTATAATGTTATATTTACTTGTTGGTAGGGCTGTGTGCGAGCAAACAGCAATAATTTGTATTCTTGTATTCCGGGTTGAGTCAGCCAGTGTAACTACAGGCATAACGGACATAACATTTTAGTTGCTGACGTTGGTGGTGCATTGCCAATGTAAAGAATATTAAATATTTTTTACGGTTCTAATGTATTTGGGTGACCACTTCTATCAGGTAGTCCGTTTACCCGCCGCCTTGTGCAACAAAAATAATAATAATATAGTCATGTATGGACTCGCAGATTTCAAGCGATTAATTCAAGTCTTATTGGTGGTAACAAAATATTTGGAACATACATGATATGATGACCGCAGAAAGAGTTCGACCATCTATGGAGACTTTTTTGAGGTTTCACTGACATTAAGCCAAAAAAGACGAAGCTACATTTCAACTAAAGGGTTCCATTTCAATGAAAACTATCGTAACATGGACCAAAGTAAGTACTGGCGAACGAGTGATCAAATTTCTCTCCGGATTGAAACGGACCGCGTGAGGCCGAGAATGCCGAACTATTTTCCGTTTCGGATCAGGTAGATTCCGGATGTTTGTAGTACTCCATTGTTTTGTAGTAGTCCTTTATTTAATTTATTACTGACTAGGTGTCCATCCCGACTAACTCATACTGGTAAAAAATAAATGTTATCCCGATTAATGAGCCATAAACAATAGCCAACCGATTCATTTGTATAGTGGGACTGCGTATAACACGTTCTGCACGTTTTTTCTTTTATTCAAATATCTCGTAATGTTTATAAAATTATTGACTCGAATTACTAGTAACAAAATATTTTGTCTACTCGTAGCGTTTAAACTTATTAATGTTATTTCTTTTGATTAGGAATTTTTACTTCGTTACAATTAAATACAACCCTACTTCTTGTTTTTTTTTAAATATATAACGTATTGTTTTGTACAGACAGACAACGAAGTCATCAAAAAAATCAAAATACTCTTTATTATACACCAGTAAACAGAAAGTTGAATCACATTTAAGAAAGATGTACAAGAGGCGGCCTTATCGATAAACAGCGATCTCTTCCAGGCAACCTTAGGGTAGAGGAAAGAAACAGATATAGAAAGAGGTAGGGGTGTACAAGGCAGATATAAACATAATATATGAATATATTACAGTGAAATAATAATATATTTAAAATAAAATAATGTACAGTACCTGGTAGCTACCAAGCATACATACATATATGTATGTATCTTATTAGATATAAATTATATATAAAATTAAACTAAAATTCTCTCGAACTAAATACAACATTAAAGTGTAAGATAGTATTGTTTCAACATAGTTTATATGAAGCAAGTGTTTGTGCACGTCTTACTGCAACAGGAAGATAGTTCCACAGACGAATAGCCTGAACAGTAAAGGAATTTGTATAGAATGAAGTCGCATGAGGAGGAATTTTTAAAAGTAAATTATCTTCAGAACGAAACGTTCGATCGTGAGTGGTACATAAAAATTTAAAATTCTCCTTTAAATAGAGCGGAGTTGAAAGATGAAAAAGAATTGATTAAAGAAAATGGAGAATATGAGTATTCCTGCGATAGCTAATTGGGAGCCACTTGAGCTTTTTGCGAAATTCGGAGATGTGATCATATTTACGAAGACCAAATATGAAACGAATGCAAAGATTTTGAAGACGCTCAAGCTTGTTTAATTGCTCCTCTTTTAAGTCAACATAGCAAGTGTCAGCATAATCGAGAATTGGTAATATAAGGTTCTGTGCAAGCGAAATTTTAGTGGGAATTGGTAGAAAGTTTCGCAACCTTCGGAGCGACCCTACAGCAAAAAACATTTTTTTACTTAAGTTACTTATATGTGATTCCCACGATAAATGTTGATCAAAAATAACCCCTAAATTTTTACAATTTGTGCTAAACAGTATGTCAACATTATCCAAGCGAACAGTGGGTAAGTCAGAATAAGAAATGCGTGATATTAATTTAGAACTCCCGATGATTAAAACTTGGGTTTTATAGGGTTTACCTTTAATCCAAAAGATTTTGACCATTTAGCAATTCTATCTAAATTGTCATTCTCTAAATAAATAGTTTTAGCTAAATCCGAAACTTTACTTAGTAAGTAGATTTGAAGATAGTCCGCATACAAGTGGTAGAGAGATGTAATATGAGGGGAGATAGAATTTATAAATATTGAAAACAAGAGAGGGGATAACATGCCACCCTGCGGCACGCCAGCAGTTATAGGAGACCAGTTAGAGAAAGACCGTTAACTCCAACACGCTGCCGACGCCCACGCAGGTAAGAATGAAACTAATCAATTACTGGTTGAGATATGTTAAGAAAACCGAGGAGCAAGAAGGATATCAAAGTCCACGGTGCTGAAGGCATTACTAAAATCTAATAATGTCAGCATCGTAACTTGTTGATTGTCCATTCCTAGCCTAATATCATCAGAAACCATGATCAAAGCAGTAGTCGTAAGCCAAACCGTAAAACCAGGTCGGAAGCCAGATTGTAAAGGATTCAGAAGGATATTTCTGGAAAGGAAATAATTTAATTGTGTATGGATGAGACGTTCAAGTACTTTCGAAAGAAAGGGAAGGACAGAAATGTTACGATAATCAGAAAAAGAAGATGGATTTGCTTTTTTTGGAAGAGGTATAATTTGAGCGTCCTTCCAGGAATCAGGATATTCACCAGTATTAATGGAAAGGTTAAAAATGGAAGTGATAATAGGAGAAATAATGTCTAGGATAGGAACGATCATTTTACGACTAATGCAATCCGATCCAAAAGCGTCAGAATAAATTGCCAGGATATTCTTCTTAACATCACACTCAGTAAATTGATTAAAGACAAAAGCAGGAAAGTCAGGAGTTGATTTAGCTGAAAGTTCATTTAAAGTGTTACACTTAGTAGTGGTATCGAAAGTTTCAGGACAAGAGAAATGCTCATTGAGCTTATTTAAATTAAAATTGGTATAATTTACACTTTGAGTAGCTTTTCCAACTCCTAAAGACTTGAGAAATTTCCAGACTTTAGCTGGTTCTTCCTCTTTAGAATTAGATTTATGAATGTGGCGTCGTTGACTGTCTCTACACATCATGTTGCAACGATTTCTCACCTTTATATATTTTATACGGTTGTTGTCAGTTGGATTAGTTTTATATTTTAATTTGGTCATCTTATAAGAGTTACTTTTTTGTCTTTGGAGATATGGAACCCAAAAACTAATATACTAGTAGGTATTTTTTCTTTTTCAAGACTGTTCTTTTTCATATTTATCTTCTTAGCTTAGCCTAGAATTATAAGCTTCTTTGAAAGAAGACAACGATAGAACAAAGAAATATTTCTATTTAACAACCAATTCAGTAAAAATACGCAAACGAACATTGAAAAGGCATTAAATTGTATGTTAGGTCATTGAACTTCGTGTCCAAGTCCGAATAGAGTACCTAGTAGATTCGTATTTCATAATACTCGTATAATGCTTAGATGTTTAATATAAATTTTGTTCAATAAAAGTATATACTAATTTTGATTTGAAAGTAATAATAATGAAAATAAACTACTGCTTTTTCATAACATAATACTTATCACAAATGTAATTGTATATTAAAATTAAAAAGAAACGATAATACACATATTTATTCTTCGAGAAGCAAAATTATATCACTATAAAGAAAATAAATTGAAAATAATCTTTTAATTGTAAATCTATTACCTTTGTCTATGTAATAAGGCTGCACATACCGAGATCATGAGTTCAAACCCCGTATCGAGTCTATAAAACGTTATTGAGTTTTTTCGAATATTTATCATTAATAGTCTGGAGTCTGAAGTTAGATGTGTACACTCCCATGCCTAGGGAAGCAAGTAAAGCCATTGGGTTTGATTTCTTTTCGGTCCTTGTTATCCCATTGGATTGCGCAATCTCTTTTGCACTATAATATCTCTGTTTAAATAATTTAAGGATAAATATGTTAAATATTAGCAGATATTGTCACAGCCCGTCATAAACACATAGGGTACCATTGAAAAACAGCGTTGGGTTTTTGGAACCCAACTTGGAAGCTGAATGGTACACCGATTTAGGACACGATTACTATCGTTGCTTACCAAATTTATTTTTTTATATCTTCAGTCTTTTTTTGATGTGTTTTTCGTAGATTTAGTTACTATTTAGGTAATCTACAATTTTTTTTAATACTTTTATTATTGTGCTGTGTCCTAAATAAACATTTCTTTCTTTCCTGAGTAGTTTGCTGGTTTCCCTTGTGGTTGGCAGTCGTGGTCAAAAGCGGTTACGGCATCATATGTGTAACTATATTCGAACTCCTTGTTGTCCAATAAGCCACGGTTGACTTGAAAATCAACTCGATGTTTGTTTGTCTGGCGAAGACAAACAAACACATTTACTATTTTGCTAAAATTAAAAAAAATAATGCATTGGTATATTCTTCAGTAGATAAAATGATCAGGATTTTAAAATTTGAATATGTAGTTGTTTTTAAATTAAAAAACATAAATTATGATGTAATTCGTTTCGTTATTTTAATAATGCCTTAAAACAATGATAATTAATTGCTCTAATACCCTTTTATCTGTCCGCCAATACATGATTCATCTCATTTAAGACTTTGCATTTAAATAAGCCGATTAACCGTACCTTTGGTGTATCATTTACATCAATTTCATTGTAATTGCTTTAATATACCTATATTTTTTTAACTAATAGATATCAATCATCATAACTGCCATTTTTAAAAAGTCGATAACGCACCTGCAGGCCACCAGTTGTTCCACATGTCCACACGGGCTGGTGGACACTTTTCATCCTACTGGCCGTTTACGCGCTACGCCATAGAAAAAAAAATGACTATCTATAATTTCAGACGAAGTAAAACGAAGTAAGTCAACCCAATCATGACAAACTTTACGCCCATTTGGCGGACAAAATAAGGACTGCGAATATTTTTGTATTGTATTCCGAAAAACGTATTATTGAAATTGTTTATTTAATAAATAAATCAGTTATCCTTGACAGATCACATTGAATTTTATCTCGAATAATTCTATTTATGTTAAAGGATTTATTATAATGGAACCCGTGATGAAGGTTGTGATTACTATCTCGTAAATAAAGACCCAACTCAAAAATTTACATATTGTATACATTCATAAAGATTCTGCTTATAACATTACTTGTAAATCTTTAAGTGTAACGTTACGTTAACCTATTCATGCAAAAATCCTATATTCTTTAAAGGTTCGCTACCGGACAAAGTTCTTCTCTAATTGGTATAATTTTAAACGGTATGGGTTGTGAATCCAGGAACTTCTTCTTTTTGTCGGTTTATCTGAACGTGGAATTTTATTTTTATTGTAATTTTATCAACTAGATTGTTTAATCTTATTATTTTATATAAATATCATATTTTTTAAGGTAAATAACTTCGTTGCAATGTAAAATAAACTAGCGTGATTTAAATTTAATTTGTAAGGATTTTTAGAATTTCTTACGTCCTATAAGTATGAGCCGTTGGCCCAGTGGTAAGAACGTGTACATCTTAACCAGTGATTGCGAGTTCAAACCCAGACAAGTACCATTGATTTTTTTATGTGCTTAATTTGTGTACTGCCACATGTGTATCCACCAACCCGCATTGAAGCAGCGTGGTGGAAGATGCTCCAAACCTTCTCCTCAAAGGGAGAGAAGGCCTTAGCCCAGAGTCGGAAATTGACAGGCTGTTTATGTTGCATCCTATAAAAAAGGCAAAACCCTTCTAGGAATCTCGGAAGTCGAAGTTTATCTATCCATCTGTCACAGTATATGTTCACCGAATACCCTAAATGAAAACCTTCGATACTCACATAAAATTCAAATTTAAAGCCAGCTCCACCAACTGATTGGCCATACAGAAATACTTTAGTAATTTTCCAAACAACTTTGACGCTGGTGATATTATAATCCCGTATAGTTTTAGTTCATATAGTAAACTAAGACTTGCTTTTATTAAATGTTTTCCTAACTAATATTTTATTGAATATTTTCTTGCTTTCAATTCGAGCAAAAAACTAAGGCAGTATGTATTTCTTCATTTTTTATACAATACAGCGTTTTTGTTTTAATTTTTATACATTACCTTTAATATTATTCCTAAGAGTTTTATTTTTTTCTCTTTTTATTATCTTTTATGATAATGTACAATCTTCACCAGAAGAATACTATTCGTAAATAAACGTTTTTATTTAAGATTCAAGCCGGAACTAAACAATAGGAGCCATTGCTGTTTGGTGGTAGGATATCTGATGGGTGGGTGGTACTTTATATAGATTTTAATTTAATTTGTTTATATATTTAACTTGATTTTGATTACAAACTAGTTACGAGTTCGGTTCGATTCCCGTCCGAGTCGATGTAGAAAAAGTTCATTAGTTTTCTATGTTGTCTTGGGTCTGGGTGTTTGTGGTACCGTCGTTCCATAACACAAGTGCTTTAGCTACTTACATTGGGGTCAGAGTCATGTATGTGATGTTGTCTAATATTTATTTATATATTTAACTAGTAGAATAATGGTCTATATTAAATGTTTAGAGTGCAAACATACAAACATAATTTTTTTTATAATACATATATATATAATTTGTATATAAACATGAAATATTCGAAAATCGAATATCAAATATCAAAATTAATATATAAACTATGTTACATCTTATAAGCAAGTAACGTATCGACCAGATTCGTCGGATTTTCCTTGTTCAATGGTCACCCAGCGAGGCGAATATTTATTTCGCATATTCAGTTGGTAAGGAGTTATGGAAATACCTACAATCCTGTAACCGAGGTATGACATGTAGTACTATTATATGTGTATGTAGAAATATTGTATAATAGTCGTCTACCCGGTGGAATATCACATCGAATAGTACTGTAACATTGGTCTTTTACTTATACAAAGAGGACCAATTTCAATTTAAAAAAAAATAATTTAAAAAAAAGGCGTAGGGCGAGTCGAACTCGCTCATGAAGGGTTTCGTAGCAGCAACATAATATAAAAGTTCTTGTAGTTGTAATTTTGATCGATGTTTTAATAATAGTGTGTTTTTTTTTTTTTTTACATTTAAGTTGATTGAATGAAAGTTAAATGTTGATTTGCGATTTATGAGGTTATAAAAAAAAAAGTACAAACTACAAGAAGTTTGCATGATAATGTACGTCACATATATTTTTTTAGTTTTACTTTGTTCGGTGATGAATTTTAGAAAAATCTTTTGCATTTGTATTTAACTCATTAACATAGGCATCAATACCGATTTCCACACTGTTAGAAATGACGAATTTCGTTTTTTTTTTAGTTACACTAACTCTACAATAACGATCATGCAACATTTCATCCTGTAAAATCCGTCGAGAATACGAATTGTAGCGTTGAAAGAGATTTACACAACTAACCTCTAGTATCTAATTTTAATATAATCTGTATTTTAGTCGAATGATATCATCAGATCACATAATCATCGACTGATTTCGATAAAAATTTAGATAACTGAATTCATAACTCCACAAAAAGGTATAAAAAAAATCCTTAATCCTAGTATAGAGCATATTTAAGGCTGAGGCCCTCTACTGAGCGTAAAACTCGTATTGGAGGGACTAATATATGTTAGCTCGATATATTTGAGTGCAGTGTTTGATTGAGTCTTTTTTATTATTCTTAAATAATATCTCGATTACCGTGTAGACGACAGATTTGTTATTTCATCAATATTTATAAAAAAATACATGAAATATTTTTAATTTATGATTTAACTTATATAATTAAAAGTCTTACTCTTTTCTTTGCCCACTTAATATACTATATCTGTTAATATATGTATATCTATGGTATTATCAATTGCCTTAAATGATTAGTATGTGTTAACTAAATTTACATGTATCCAATTCAAGTATCATTATTTTAATTAAAAAGATCACATATCAACAGTAAACCGATGCATACGAGACGTTATTAAAATAAAAAAAAATGCCAGCAGAAAACTCAATAGTTAATGGAAAATTATGTTACATTTCGGTGTGTAATTTCGCTAAGGGGTTCGATTGCGCTCTTAACCCAGAAATATTTCAAACTTTACGTGCATTTTGTATCTGAATTTACAAAGTGAAAGCAGGTTAATATCCCTCTACTAATGCATGTTCGTTTATAAAGGAAGGATTCGTAGTATCAATTTTTAAGATACAGTTAGCAACATACATCAACATATTGCCGTTTCCTGTGTTCTGGTAATTCATAGCGGTTTCTCGTTATACCGACATGATTGTGACAAATTAGTTAATCTACGAAATTCGGTAGAATACATATATCTAAAGGTTTATTCGACGAAATACATTTATCCGGCAGTGAGATATTTAACCCTAATCTGTACAAGGACAAACAAGGACCTATATCTATTAAAAAAAAAACTTATAACTTAACTCACTACAATACAAATAATTATTATAGATGTATTGCCACGTTGGAGAAATAGTTATATATACTTAAATTTTATATATATTTTTAAATAAAATTTTGTTATTTATATTTCCAGCATTCTTGTGACACGATTTTCGTTTTTACAAGTGATTTCATATGAGTTTTTTTGTTCATTTGAATTTTTATGAAAATCGTAATTTTTTTAAGCAAAATAAACATTAGCCTATTAAAATGGTACGCACATTAAAATTAAGCCTTACAGTAGAATTATTATATTTTAACTAAATATTATTAGTTTATAAGTATTTAATGAGTGGTAACTACAGATCGAAAAATCACACAACATTAAACCGTCAATTAAAAATTATAACATACAACGTCAGAACCCTTTCATCGTATGACCGACTATTAGAATTGGAAGAATGTCTAAGTAAAATTAACTATGATATTATGAGCATTTCGGAAGTAAGACAGGGTAACAAAATAGCGTCTTTGGAGGAGGCCTTTACCCAAACCAGGGTTCCCGTTAATTTATAAACATTTTAAAACATATATTACTAAGATAATCTTACTAATAAAAATGATTTTTGTTTGTATTTATTTTAGTTGTAATATTATAACTACCAACTATTTTAAAACAGGTAATAAAAAGGCTTATTATTATTATTATAACTACAGATCACTGCAGATAAAATAGCACCAATGTCATTACTTCCGAAGCATCTGCTGATATTATATGATAGTATTATAAATTGATCCGAAAGTACCCGTGAAAGCCTATTTGAATACAACATATTTTAAATTCGCAAAGCACCTTTGGCGCTTCACCCCGGATGTTATTGGAATTCTTTTGTGTTTCGACTTTTGGCATCATTTCCAAAGCTAGTTCAGTTTTTATTTAGCTTTAAAATAAATGGCTATATTCAATAAAGTATACCTCTGTGAGAGTATTTATGAAATATTATTTAAAAACTTAAGATGTAGCTTGTAAAATATTTTGAGCGTAATACTTGATTAGAATTAAAATTAATTGTTTTTTTTTAATTCAATTGTTTTCTAGACAACTTTTATTCAAGAATTCCATCAATACGCGTTCACGCAATTCTATCTTGATAGATCAACTGATCAATAAACTGTTTTGTTCGAATAGACTTTCAATCAAACCGTACTGAATAAAAAACAATTTAATAAAAGTGTACCATCTTAATAAGCGTTACATTTTGTTACATTTAATTTACATCCGTTTCAATATTTTGTTGAATAAAACAAGGTGGCTACTTAATACTAAGCAATTTTGATTGATTTAAGTATCACATGTCAATCAAATTCAAAACTACTAGCAAGTTGATTAAACCTACATGGAATAATATGGATTATTGATATTTTTAAATATGTTATATACCTATATTTCCAAGATATACGAGTATATGATAATAAACTGTACTCAATGAAGCTATACGTTCGCTTTGTGAAATTGGAAACTTAATGCAATAATTTTCTTAAAACTTTTCATTCTTGCAACAGTGTTTGCCACAGTTTCCATCACTGGCAGTAAAATGTTATTACCCTTTTACAATCTCGTTACAAAAATAAGTTTACAATTTATTACATTATATTGTTGCGAATTATTTAAAATGATACTTTTAATATCAACTTTTCAATCAATCGCACTCGCACACATAATGCGTACATTCACATATATAAAATAATAATAACAACTTAAATAAATACACATAACAATTAAAAATCATGAAATTAAATGCATTGTATTTCCCCGTTGAATCGCAATTCCGATCCTTCGATCAAAATATTAATCGGTCCTCCTATCCCCAATGGAGGCAATAAGACTTGGTGTTATACTTTTAATACATGGAGTGTCTGTTTGTAATTTTAAAATAACCGCTTTTTTACTAAATCCATATGAATGTATATACGGTAAAAATACCAAAATTATTTTTTTTACAATTTTCGTCTGTCTCTGTTCGTTCCGGGTAAACAGAACGGCGGGCCCGATTTTGACGGGACTTTCACAGAAAGCTGATGTAATATGGAGTCACTTAGGCTACGACAATTTTTTTTAAATTCAAACGCGCACAGTGCACGCGCAGTTATAAGTTTCGATATTAGTACAGAGAGTATATCTGGTGACATGTAACACGGGTTTATTACTTATCACAGGCACCAGCTATCCACAACCACAATTAATAATAAATATTACAAAAGCTTTTTACCCGTTCACCTTTATAATGTTCTGTGATGACAAATAAACTAATCACTATTTATTCTTTTATTTAGCTTGCTTCACCAAATTTGTTGTAAATAATCATTATTTAAATTATTAATTTAATTTACTTAAACTGTTTTATCTTTTAAGCTGTCTCTGTTCGTATCTGTAATTTGTTAAGGCGTGCACTGCAAATCAGCGTTGGAACTTGAAGACATTGCGGTTTTTAGGTTTTCGACACAAGCTGACAGCCTATCTCATTTGTTACGTCACATTGCTGTGTTATAAAAAATATTAATAATTCCTTCACGGATGTGATGCCATCCTTGGGAGCTCGGATGTAATATATTTTGTGCCTATATTTACACTAGCTCACTCGCTCTCCAAAACTGAACACAACGATACTAAGCTTTGCTGTTTAGCAGTAGTATGTGTGATGAGTGGGTACCTACCCAGACTGGCTTCTACAAAGTAAGTTCCTACGTCCAGTAAGAGAGGTTCATATTTTGTTTGATATTAGCTTATTATCTTCTATACATATAAAATCGTAGGTATCTGATCGAAATCTGTACATAGAAGATATTTGAGAAAAAATAGAACTGGAGGTATTTATCAACTCAATAGATCACTAAAATGTGATTTTTAGAATTTTTGTCTGTTTATCTATTCGTTTGTTACCGCTAATCTCGATATCGGCTTAACCGATTTGGATGCGGTTTTCACTGATTTATACTGTCGTAACACCTTGGGATAACATATGGTGTTTGTTTTGTTAAAATCGAGATGTTATGGAACCTGGGCTGATGAGGTTAAAACCTTTTTAAATAGTTCCAGTGGTGTTACATCATCCCTTTACATTTGAAAATTTACTATAAATATAAATGGATACGGCGCAGATGATTTTAAGATGATACCCCGGTTTCTACATATTAAAAAAAAAAATCGTTTCTTTTAAACGAGTCCAGTGCACACGGCTAGCTTTATGTGGCTCTGTCGCGTGTTCGCAACTGCAAAAAAATCTAGGCTTTAATCCCCGACGGCACACTTACAAATACTTATTGGGAACTACAATGCCACGACAGATTCAAAGATACACAGATATATCAACCATATAACTCCTACTTTTGAGGCTTAAAATCACGCGAACGCAGTCGCGGGCACCAGCTAGTTATTAATAATACCCACAATTTAGTTGTCCGATTTACTGTTCTGAAATAAACAAAAAACTATAATTACGTGTAAAATAAAGCGAGTTCCAGGGATATCTTTCAATTTCAACTAGGTGATTGTGTCATTATCTAGCTGGCGGGTTTTAAATTTTAATGATACTCGTTTTATGTTGGAAAATGGATCGTCAAAGTAAATCAGCTCCGATTACTATAACCGCCTTAAATATCAACCTTCGAATAAAACACCTATTTTATCAATTTGTTATATTTTTATTTTCAAAGGATGGATGAAAAGAAATTAATTGTGTATGATCGTGTTTTATGCCTTAAATTTTCATAGAACATTAAGTGCCTTAAAAGATAATCACATGTTTCTTAAATAATTATAATTACACACGTCATAATATATCATATTATTGTTAAATAAACATATATTTATTTACATAGAGTCCTAAAATGTATACAAATACGAATTGAAAATAGTTACTTTATAAATTTTGACCGTGTGGAATGGTAGCAACAATGCTAGCAGGATTTCATTTTATCTAGAAATGGAAACAATTATGTTAACATACGGTTCTATTTCTTCCGATTAAATATTATAAGTATATTATAAACTTTTATATAACATTTAACATAATAATAATTTCTAATAATTATAGTTCGAGATTCAGCTGCAATTGTTGATTAGAGTAAAATTGACTTTTTAAATATCGTATAAATTGATATGTATTTAATGTCATTGAAGTTTTTTATATATGTATATAATAGATAAGTTAAATGGTGTTGTATTATAAAAATATATTATTTGAATTGATAATCTGCAAACTACTTGGAATGTACAAGCAAATACATTAATTTAAAACAGCTACTTATAGATGTTTTTTTTTTATAAATTCCTCATGCAGAAACTCGTCACTATTCGAGTACACTACTCTTGCATTACTAAACTAAATATGAGTTCTGTATTATTAAAGACTTATCCAATAATACATAAAGTTCAGATTTCCTTATAAAAAAGTCGTAAAAAACCGATAAAGTACATCGCATAAAAATCGTAGTTGCTCAAAACAAATTACATAGAAATGAAGAAAATATTATTACACCACGTGAAAATCTCGGCTTTTATTTTACCGGTAGTGGTTTTTCATGTGAAATATTTTAAGAGAACTTAACGTTGCAAACGGTGGCTGAAAACGAATATTCCAAATGGTTTTCTAGTACAAAAATGCAAAGTTTTGCGTATCATGTTGTAAAATAACTCTCATTACTTTAATGAGACCGCAAACTGTCTGAGGCTGTGCTACTGTTGTATGGGAATGTACTTCAAAATATTAAATAAAATGGCATCTACATTCTATCATAAATAGATAATAGAAAAACGTTTAGAAGATATGTTTGAACATGGCGATATGCTCTTTTGCTTAGAAACTTGGTTTAAGATTTGAGGTTATGTTTCGTCAAGTTATATAATGTTTTCATTTCATAGCGTTATGTCTAATGGACTGCGGTTTCAGTTTACGGACGTAATACTTATATTTATTTATTGATGGAAGAAATAATCTTACTAATATTATAAATGCAAAAGTTTGGATCGGTGGATGTCATTCAATCGTGATAGAATAAATGAACGGATCTGTATGAAATTTGGCACTTAGATATATTACAGTCCGGAATAACACACACGCAATTCATGCAATAATGTGATTATGGCAATTGACCATGAAGTAAACTACAGTACAATTCATATTACAAAATCTTTTTCATTCAAAAAACTGCCTGTTTGATGAAAAAGTTTAATTGTAATCTCAATCGTCACTAATGATCATAATTATTTGCATAATTTGAAGCACGAATTATTTATTTTTTCGCTATGGCCATTATTATTTAAGTAGTATTAAAATGGCATAATCTTTTTTTAAAAAAATAATGCGTTCCGTTTTTAAGCTGTCACAATAAGCAGAAGTTATCTTGACTTTAATAACGGATCCTACGTGTGAATTTACATACGAAACGTTAAAAGTAAAACATTGTATTTGTATAAATATAATTATTTTGAAATACGTATCAAATTATAGCAATTCAGCTGAAATAACTGAAAGGAAAGAGTACGTGGTTTTTATACAAAAGTAACTGGATCAAATCTGATTTAAAAAAAAAAAATAGCGCTACTAAACTTTTCTAAGCTACTCTTCCAACATTAGAAAGCCCTAACTTAGATAGGAGCAAAGTTTTTCTTATATTAAAACCTGATAATATAATATTTAAGTTTGACTTAAATTTTAAATTTTTATTTACAGATATTCATTTCACAATGTTCCTCTATCGTATACAACTCAACAACAACTTTTCTTGATGCCATGAAAACAATTCGAATAAGGTTAAAATAAATATAATTAACCTTTTTTTTGTATTATATATAAGTCGTATTGCAGAATAAGTAATAAATAATAATTAAAGTAAATTAGTAAGGATGTATTGATAAATAGGTTACCATATAAAAAAATATGTTTTAAACATATTATTATGTGCAGTATACTAGATTATATTTTTTTATTTCAAGCAGGTGGTATCCTGATTGTAAATGGTCACCACCGCTCATTTGATATTTCCTCCAATCAAAATAAAGTTAAAAAAACGCTTCTTAAATAACGTAGTTTTCTTAACATAGATTGGAAAAAATGTTTTAATTATAAACTTAAAATACAAAAACACCAGCAACAGAAAATCGAAAGAATTTCTAAGAAATTCCATTAAAATTTTATATTTTTCAGCTCAAGGACTGATTTTTTAGTAAAGTCATTAGAAAAAATTGCGTTTAATTTAAAAAGAGGTAGAGAAGTCAGAAGATACTATGAAAACTACGATACACCCTTTACCATGGAATAATAGTATATGTTCTGTGATTGCTACACAAATTGTGAATAATTTAATGATTTTGAAACGATCACCTGTTATGTGATTAATTTAAAATCATATTTAAAGTCATATAAGTTATATTATAATTAATAAGTCGGCCGCAAAACTAATAAAAACATTAATTCATTGTAAAAGTAGTTTACTTCTACTATTGAAATCGAGATGGCTGATGCTACTTTGTTGAAATATTCGGCAAAATAAAAAATTTATGACCAAATAAGGTATGAAAAGTGCTTGAAACTCGAAAAAATACTAATAATCAATCTTGGCTAAACACTAACACTGGCCCACTTATTTTTTAAACACACCAATATTGCCATTGCTGCTTGGCGGTAGAATAAATTTAGAGTGGGTGGTACCTATCCAAGAGTGCTTGCACGAAGCCCTAAAAAATAAATATAAAAATCGATCCCTCTAGTAACAATTTAGAGTCAACAGACTTAAGTTTTAATGTTTCTCCAACACGTCAACGTAGACATAAATACAATATTTAATAAAAATTGACGTTCTAAGATTTCTAGCAACCTTCTATGCTCCGTAATTAGTAAACTGACATTTTAATTTAACACTCTCGGCGGCGTTCACTCTCGTTGTATAATAAGTAATCTATATTTAACTTTTTCAATTGATGGAGAATTGATTAGCTAATTAATAATTTATTTATAAAAAACCGTAATTAATTTCTAGCATTCATAAATTTTAAGGAAAAACTTCACCAGCAGTATCTTACGGTGTAACCAGCGTTAAATTTTGTATTGTAAAATGTACTGAAAAAAATCTAGATTCTCACGATAGGGAATTAAAAGAATGCTCTTATAAAGCTTAGAAGAATAGTTCTTGTGATTAGAGATTAGCGGTAAACAAATATACCGTCAATGGACCATCAATGTTAAGCTGCTGTAACGTTTGGAAGAGGCAAACGTTTTTGCTAAATTAAAGATCATTAAAATCTAATTAATTCAAACTTTGAAGATTATGCCGGACAATCAAACGATGTAAAAACAGTAATTGTTTTGGGTAACTTCCAAATAGCCATATTAACTCAAAAACGCTTTTATTTTGATTGATTAATTTATAAACATTCTTTAATTTAATTATTTTTACAATTAAATGTTGTTATTTGAGTATAAAACTCTGTGGAACCAGCTTTCGCGGCGGTTTTTCCGAACCGATACGACTTAGGAACCTTCAAGAAAAGAGCGTACTCTTTCCTGAAAGGCCGGCAACGTACCTGCAAGCCCCCCGGTGTTGCAGATGTCCATGGGCGGTGGTAGTCACTTTCCATCAGGTAAGCCTCCTGCTCGTTTGCCACCTCTACTATAAAAAAAAAAAAAAGGGTCAGCGAACGTTAGTAGTGAAGAAAATAAGTGTTATGTAAATGAAAACATAATATACGCAAAAATTATTTTTATATCATTGTTTGGTGTACGGGCTGTTGGGTCTGATGGTTGTGAAGAAGTGGTAAACACTGTCCATAGAGACTGGAGCCGTAAGAAATTTCGACTATTCCTCAGAACGCCAATGCGCCACCAACATTCGGAAATGAGATGTTATGTTCCTTGAGCCTGTAGTTACACTGACTCGCTAATCCTTCAAATCGAAATATGTCAAAACTTAGTTTTTCAAAATTTTCGGGATTTTAATGCTTGGGCAAAAATAGTTTCCATCGATAGTCTTCAGTTGTCAAACATAGTCTTGCGGGTTTGCTTTGAAGGCGGTGCGTGAACTGCCAGGCACGAATGGAGGGGCTGACGACGCGTTGTATTAAAACGACTCTCTAGCACTTTCAAAGTTCTTCCGAGTTTTGCTATTGCAAGCATTTTAGTAGATCGAAATATCATGTAATCTAGTATTTGAGAAAAATATATCCTCGTATTTATTTATTCAACACTAAAACGCATGCCATAAAATATATTAGATGGTTAAAAGTAGTCTTCAACCTTAGGATGTACGGTAATGAACGTTTGCACGTATTCAAAAGGAAACAGGTTGATTAAACAGAAAAACAATACATAACAACAATAACACACAAATATATATATTATATGAATGAAAATACGTATATCGATTTATACACATCATATTGAATACTGTTTGGTTATACCTGAAGAATTTAATTTTGTACCAGTTTTGTAACAAAAAATATAAGTTTCTTAAATACATTATGCATATTTCTATGATACAAAGGTAAGAGTTTTCTCTTAGATTTATAAAGGTTTCCCATCAAAATTTATAGAGTACATAATTTCAATAAATTGACTATTACAGAGGTCTATGTATGAAGGTTAAGGAAGTGTCCCTTAGGAGGAAATCACGGTCCCCGATATGTCTTGTCCCTTCTTACATTGTGCTTAGTATGCATTTTCCATATGCTTCGAATGATTGAAGAAGGCTTAACTTCAAAACCCAGACCAGCCCTTGCTTATTACCCGGAAAATGTTTAATTATTCACGTTATTTATAGTATTAATAAAAATATATTGAAAAATGTATATGAAATGTTGTTTAAAGTTCAATATGCTTAAATTAACAACGTAATTAAGCTCCTAGTGTTGGGAAAATGCTTTCTCTCATTTCAAAGTCATTTGAGTTCTTGGGGCATATTTTACCAAGCTGCTCTATTGCGGTACACTAACTGCTGATTGCGAGTTCAAACCCTGACAAGCAGCATTGAATTTGTATTTTCTTAATTTGTGGTTAAAATTCATGTCATGCTCGGCGATAAAGGAAAACATCCTCTTTCATCTCCACGATGTTTAATGGAATTCTGCCATATGTCTATCAGCCAATCCGTATTGGAGTTGCGAAGTGGAATACGCTTCTAATCTTTTTCTCAAAGGGAGTTGAGGCCGTAACCTAGCAGTGGATCATTTACAGGCTGTGAATTACTGTGACGTCACGTAGTGATGGCAAAATATATCTATGTAAACAAATGATTTTCTTAGGTTTTAAAAATATCACGTACAACTTAGAAGACATTTTTATGATAAATGATTTATTGCAATGTTGGACTGTTTAAAGAAAAACTAGAAAATTGATATGGTTGGTCACGCGATTCAAAACCAAGGGTAATAATGAAATGTTATGACAACATTTTGCACGAAAATCTTATGAAACAAATTCGGGCTAAACGAATTGCTTACACAATAAGTCAGTTTCTAGATTATTCTATTCTTATAAAAATAAATAAAACACATAAATTAAGAAGGGGCAATTTAAATCGTTAATTTTTGTTGCTTGAATTCTAGAAATTTTTGGTTTGATTAAAGCCGGTCGGATGCCGGATGTTCCTTTTACAGCTTAGTATTCCTTCAACGAAACAAAGCCCTTCGTTGGTGAATAGATAACTTAAGATTAACTTATTATTAATTGAGTGCAGCCCAAATTGTAGCTTAGGAAAGTGTATTTAAAATTATATTATTAATATATTTTTATGCTATAACATTATTTATGTGTGACCTTGTTATTCTATATGTATTTTTTATATTTTATAAAAAGCGGTGATTTTTTAAAGAACTAAGATCGCCCGAGTCTAAAATTCTTTTAACCTTAGATTGCAGGTTCAAACTAGAGCAAGTGCCACCTAATTTTCATGTCCTCAATTCAACCTGTATGAGATGGATAAAAATCTGCCCAATGCTTTTAAATTACATTGCAATCTCTTTGAAAATAAATGATTTCTCACATTGGGATATTAACAGGCCACGAAATCTGTATAAGGATAATAAAAATGAATCGACGAATAGAAAATCGAATCTTTATTCATACGTATACTTGCATACTGCTTCGGTGGTCTAATAACACGCGTACAAGGCTAAAGATCCCTGGAAACAAATCCCGGGTCGGGCCAATAAAAGTTAATGGGATTTCGACCGGAAATTCTCAGTAGCCGTCCGGAATAAGGGAATGGCAGTGTTCGAGGAAAGGCGTGAGAAGCGGTTGGTCCTTCTTGTATTCTTACTCGGGTTGTCTCAGGCCACCATCGTATCGGATTAGAAGAGTGAGAGAATAGTGTGTTTTAGTGTCGTCCCACTTGCTCACTGTAAATTATTTTTCGCAGGTGTATGTCATAGTTCTATACATAACTCAGTATGAATATGGAAGATTAACATCTAACGCCTAACGTGTTTCCTAACGATGTCTGTGTAACGACTTGTCTAAACTAAACCATTATTTAAATAATGGTTCAGTTTAGATTCTGACTTAAGTCAGCAATGCGTTGTCAGTCGATAATCTAATATACAATTTCCTTGGGTCATTAGTTACTCCGGCTAATTCACCCTTCAGACCACCAGTAAGGAATGTATATTCACAGAGAAGAACCGATAATAAACTCACAAGCTACACTTTTTTTTAGTATGGTGGTAGGTGGTCACTGTCGCCCATAGACACCAACAACGTAAGGGGATTTACTGATAGGTTTTTGGCCTAGATGGAACCTGTATGATGTTTGAAAACTCCTACATTACAGCGCTCCGAAAACCTCAAGGGGAAGATCATTCCACAATCTACACTTTGGAAATATGGACCTTGTCACGCTGTTGATGGTGAAATTCACTCCAGCGTCGAAGAGTGCCATGGTGGAACTGTGACGGTGATGACAATGGTACACATTACAAAACTGGAATGTACCTGAAATACAAAAAAAAAAAAAATATATGCCTGAAAGTCAACAACGCTTACTCCATGATTTTTCTAAACTGATATTATTGTAATTAATAGATTAATAATTTCACTTAAGATTGGAATTTATTAATTTGCAAAGTTAAAGAGATTATAATATCCTTAGTGATTATGTATTTATTCATACGTTATATACATACAGGAGACAGAAATTTAAATAAATACATAAGCCTTCGTCTATCTTACACGCTTCATCGCATTCTTTGCATTTCTCTAAATTTTGTATTGATAAACAATGTATGTAATTTATTTTTATGCAGTGGTGTACTTGTATGTGTCGTGTAGTAACCTTTGGCGTATAAACATTTATAAAAGTATGAAAAAAAAATGACAGCCTACAAATGTCCGACAGCTGCGTTAATGTTTTCTCTGGTTTTGAGGCGAAGGTCTGGAAATGCTGGTCCATGCTGGTCCAATGTAGTCTGGTTACACAACACTGAGCCTTGGAAAACACATTGGGCAGATTTTCATTCGACATTGGCAAACCTTGTGATGTCAAAAAAAATAATAATAATAGTGCTGCTGCCCGGGTTCAACCTACGGTTAATATTCGCGTGTTCTAACCACTGGGCCATCTGGTCTCCTTAATAACGATAAAAATAAACGAATAAGATTAATCTCACTTCTATATTGTCGGATAACGAGGGTCAAAGCTTGTAATTAATAAATAATGTAGCAAAATGTGTTGCTGTTGCAAACAAATAAAATATGACTTTTTAGGAAACGTCCAGTTAGTGAATTTTGTTTTTTTATTAAAGTAAAACTTCTATAGTGTCTTCTTTATATACATAATTATACGATTCCTCTGCACGTTATGTATGGCTCGGATGAAAAGATTAGACAGGTAAATTGCATACGTCCATTGTTTTCAAAATAATCCTAATATTCTGCTTCAATCGTTCGATTCTTACTTATACAGGATTGGCGTAAAATTTGTGGCAGAATTTTACGCACAGGCGCTTGTATTACGCCATCCACCCACGACAATTTTGCTAATTGATTAGTTTCATACGAGTGATTAAGGCGCTTACATGCTTCAATGATGGAAGAAAGGGTTTAAAGAAGCAAGAAGGGTTTAAAAAAACCCTTTATAAGATCTTAAGGTACGCAAGGATTTTTGGCTCTATTATATTCTGTTGAAATTGTATGCTCTATATAATTATAGCTAACTTGAGAAATTAATAAATCTGTTTTCTAGACATTACACAAAAGTTCTTATTTCGAGCATATCTTTAACACTCGCTACGTCTACGAGATGGATTATGCGTACACAGATCAACAACAGTGTAGTTAGGTCTCGTTTCTTTCTTACATATCCTAATTTATTTGTATGGTATAATTCAGTGAACATAACACGGTATAATTTTGACCTTAGCAGTTAATATTGCTTAATTTTGAATCTATAAGCCGTGGACAAACTTAGATCTATGTCACAGAAAAGATTACGACTCAAACCAATTTCTCTAATATGTATATTTATTATTTATGACACACTTATACAAAAAAAAAGTTATTAAATGAATATGTCTTCTTAATATTTTATTTTCGCCCTTTAAAAGCAAGCCATCAGCTTGTTAAAGAATATAATATGATTTGTAACTACTGAAACTGTATTTTGTATTTTTCTTTTCATTTTTTAACACATAAAGGACAACATTTAACTAAGTTTGTGTAAGCCCCCCTGGATACCATCCACTAATAACATATTCTACCACCGAATAGCCATTTAGTATCGTTGAGTTCTGGTTTGAAGGTTGCATTAGCCAATATAACTATAGGCACATGGTCATAACACCCTAGTAGTCGGTCGATGGTGCATTGCATTGTAAGAGAACATTCAACCAATTTCCCAGTCTCCTATCTAGAAACATTAAAAAAATGAATGTAGATATTAAACAGAATATATGATAAGAAACAAAACACCAGAAAATAAAACAAGATAGATTACTCTTATACAAAGACGGGCAGCGGCAGAAACGGCCACATTCACACGTTCATAATTAAATTATGTGCCCCGGATCATTTGCTCGTTGGCTTCATTTGAGTTATATGGATACTTTTTTCACGGTAATCGTCAAAGAATTCACTTTAAAAAAAACGTTACCCTACTTGATAGTATGAAAAATGTTCTATTTCTGTCTAGATAAACTAGATATAAATATGGAGATCATTTGTTATTATTCGTTTTTTTCTTAAGTTATCTGACATAAGATTATTCTAATTTAATTAAAATATTAAGTAATACAATACTGAAGGAACCTTCGGCTTTCTGTTCCTGATTTTTTTATTTTATTTATTGGTAATGATTTTTTTACGCAGCGATATGCACAAATCGCGATGCATCTCTTGTAAGATGAGTTGTGTTGTCACACTTCGCTCTGCAAATAACCGTCACAGGGGGTGTGGGGTTACCGTATATATCGATAAAGTCCAATCGAGCAAGGTCAACGACGTATATCCATCTCTTAAGGGAAGGAAATTTACACAGAACCGTTTTCGCAAAGGATATTATGATATTCAGTAGTAGGCTTACTGTTAGCCGAGCCGCTAACTTTTGGCGTTTTTTGGTAAGGCAAAAAATTTGTACATAAATATTTTATAACTAAAAAAAAAACATGCAAGTATCTAACGCAATTGAAAAACAAAGAAAAACCGTTACTCTATCCATATTTATATTGGTATATACACAAAGATAAGGTAAATATAAAGATTAAAAAAATATTTTGATAAAATGTCTTCATTTTTTCAATTATATTTTGTCAAGCTAATATTTAAAAAAAATGTTACATTTTGTTGCAGATATTTATGTTACACCCAATATAACCTTCTAATCTCATCATTTCCAATATTTACTTAGTATACCAATAGTACTGGAACATAAAAACAGATACGAAGATATCAATTGCTTTTGGAATATAAAACGATTGAGAACGGAATTTTGTTAAGTAACAAACAAACACGTAATATACAATATATTACTTACTTAACCCAAGAGTTTTACTTGTTCGAGAATACAAACTTTGTACTTAGAAACGATTTTCCGAAACATATTATAAGCGGATTGATCGAATTTTAATACACCAACTTTGGATATAAGGTTAAAGAACCTCCGTAAAGAATTAAGAATTTCATACGATTATAATTTAAACCCATCGTTATAATCACCGGTAAAAGTATTGACGTATTTTAAAGTTTAAATTAACAGCTTTTAGACTGTCAGTCTGGAGTTTATTCCACGACGTTGTACCAATGCTCGTTGGTAGATACACATGTGACAGAATTTCATTGAAATTAGTCACATGCAGATTATCGTACAAATTGGCGGCAGCTAAACAAAATAGGCATAATATTATCAAAAGTGGTTCAAAACTGGATGGAATTAGCACAGGGTCAAGTGCTCTAGTGACGTGTCGCGACCATCTCTGCTGGCCTTCGAAGCCTGGATAAGACGAAAGCGAAAAATCTGAATCACGCAGGTAATGACCGGTCACGGTTGTTTTGGAGAATATCTGCGCAATATCGGATGAAAAATGATTGTGTGTTACCATTATGGTGCGGACCAGGATAACGGCCAACGTATGTTGTAGTTGTGCCCTACCTGAAACGTCGAGAGACAGATCTCGGTCCGTGAGGTTAGACGGGACTTCTTTCGAGTAATCGTGTCGGCGATTCTCTGCGATGCGTCCTTTTGTGAGACCGTCGAGGACCGATTTCGTTATCGTTATCGGCAAAGACGACGAAGGCGTGACCCTGGGGCTGAGAACACATAAGTTGGGTATGTTGCGTGTCCTATTTCAAACGAAATACACGAGGAGTGCGGAGGGGCGAGATCACCTTTTCCCCTGAGGAGAGCTCCAACGAACCACGAGCATGGCTCGGGCGTGGATGCGACACCATTGCACCTTCTCTTATTTTTTCTGAAGATTGAAGAAGAAGAAGTGGTTTTAGTGGCTAGGAATCTCACATAATACGGTACCCTCAGCGGCTTGGGTACCCGTCTGAAGGTTTCCACTACGAAAAAAAGGGCCAAAATACATGCAGAGAGTGAGTTCCATACATAACATTGAAATGCTAAGCTGAGCTGAGCTGTGGATGATGATGACAATACACTTAAAATTCTCTTGCACAGAGAAAAACATAATTATTGATATTTTATTAATTCTAGCCTTGTGACTCAAAAAATAAAGCTAATATCAAAGAAAAGATAACTTATTAATTATTTCTCAAATACTACAACCGCCATATTTAAATAAAATTAATTATAAACTCATTTACTCTGTATTTGCCTTTATAAAGGCCATATTATTCTAGAAAATATTATTGTGGAAATTTAAATCGTGGAAACAGTATTCGAACAATTTCATATAGGATTTATAAATTTAACAGTAAGCAATGAATGTTTGGCTGTAACTTCCAAGAATAAATGGTGACTTGTTGCATTAAAACCACAATTTAATATAATGCAATTAACAGATAGCAATTGATTTGTAAAATGACGTCAAAATATGTGACATTTGACAATTGTGCGCACAGGTGCAATTTGTAAATGAAGACAAACGACAAGCAGGGAAATAAGAAGGAATATTTATTTTAAATTATTTATGTGTTTAATAGTTATGTAAGTATGTCATAAATGAGAAATATTGTGAATATAAAAAAAAGTTTTTATTGTAATTTTATCGTGAAACAAAGATCTAAATTTGTCAAATTCTACGTTCAGAAGATGATTTTTAAGGTCATAATTTTATTTTTACAGTCCAACCACTCGTTTCATAATTTACGATTTATTTGAATATACGCGTTTTATCGATAATATCTTTTAAAGCGTTCGAATGTTTTTAAAGACAATATTCATATTAAATGTCTAAAGTAACTAAATTATTTATCTGAATTAGGATAAATAGTTGATAAATAGTGAATAAAACGTATTGGATAAATAGTTTCACGAATATAGTTGCTGGACCCTTGGCTTAATCCTCGCAATATTATAGCACACAAACCTTCACCTTCATATGGGGTGAATCATTAAAACTTATATCCTTCCCCGTAACTCAAACAATCAACATAACAATTTCATCTAAATCGGTTCAGTTTAAAAGCAAAGAAGTAACAGAACTACTTTCGCATTTATAATATTAATGTGGATATTGTTAATTTGTATAATAATTTATATTGTTGAAAAAGAGTAACTACTGAGTTTCTTGCCGGTTCTTCTCGGTAGAATCTACATTCCGAACCGGTGGTAGCTTCACTTAATAGTTTGTTAAATTAAAAAACAAAAATTTTAACAAAAAAAAAAAAGACTTCAAAAGAAACAAATTAATACGCTCTAAAAAGTAATAAAATAATTGTGCATTATTCTACAACTCCTCCTTCTTGAAATCGGTTAAAAAGTGCTTGTAAAAGCCTATTTGAATAAAGTATATTTTGATTTTATCGTTTTTACTAATGTGTAAAAGATAAAAATATTTATTACCAGTGCACCAGACCAGATAGACAAAAGCTGTTGCACACTTTCTGTAGGCCTTTTTAACATCTACAATTTTCTAGTACCTTCTATTGACATATCGTACGACAATAGCTTTGCTCATATTTACAGTTTCTTCCGATAAATCACCGTCCCAGTTAGCGATTTTGTACAAATTATACATATAAACCTTGCCTGTTTGTCGCTCTTTCTATTTATGAAGTAATTGGAGATGCAGACAAAGGCAGACAGCGACTTTGTTTTATACTTTTTATTATATAACAGATAATATTATGTCTACTCAAGTCAGACAAAGTATGTTTTTATTTTATTTGGATATAGAGGTAGGGGACGACCAAAGAAACGATGGATGAATTGTGTGAAAGACGATACGACTAGAAAGAATGTTACTTGTGAGATGACGTCCGACAGAGAAGTATGGAAGAAGAAGACATGCTGCGCCGACCCCAAGTAAAATTGGGATAAGGGCAGAAGGATGATGATGATGATGTTATAGGCCAACCAGAAAATGTGTACCAGATGGTAAGTGGTCGCCGTTGCCGTATGGTGCCGTCGATGCGCCATCAACCTTGGGAACAAAGTTGTCCATTGTGTCCTTCGTTACACTGGCTTATTCTCTTTTAAAACCAAAAAACAACAGTTGTAACTATTGCTATGTGCCGGTAGAATGTTTGATGAGTGGGTACCACAGAGTGCTTGCACAGATACTTACCACCAAGTAACGATGGTAAATTTTTCATGAACATATTACAGGTGCAAACATGGATGCTTTGTAAGTTTATAATGTAGTTTACCAAAAGTTGGAAAATAAATAAAATAAATTGAAGATGCTTAACAGATTGATCTCGAGTTTTATGATATTTACGTATTGACCCAAGATTGTAAGACAGTCTAACCAACGCTACTTTAAAGTGAGGCTTTATATGAAGCGCTAAAGCGGGGTCATCATAATAACCACAGAATTACTAAGTAGTATTCGCATTTAATAAAAGAAAAACATTTAATAATAAAATGTAAAACAGTTTACACTAATTAAATAGTATTTCAAAAATATTTCATGCAATTCAATAAATATAATTATGATCATTTTATTATTTACGAATTGAGTAAATTTTAATGAGAATAATTTAAAATGTACACATATATTAAATTAATTTTATAGAACAATTATAATCAAAGTATTTTTTTCATTAAATTTTGAATTTAAAAAAAAAAATCGTGTGCAAAATATACGAATAATAAATATATAAATGTTATCGTAAAATACCTTTGAATGTCAAATTTCATTTAAGAACACGTGTATACTTAGGCTCTATTTAGAATATATATTCCAATCCGGTGGTAGTTTGAATTTCAACTTTAATTTTATAATACGAAGATTCAAATTCGCTTGTGGGCGCTTACTAGTATAAAGTGTGATTTGATTTTGGTGGTTCTCAGAAATCATAATATACGGTATAGTAGCACAATGCTAATGAAATGTATACAATATCCTAATAACTATGGCAACAATTTTATTATTTTTATATAATTAAATATATAAATACCAAATGTAAAAAAAAAATTGATAGATTCGTGTTGGAAATAAAATGAGCTCAATTAAAACTGTCTCTAAAGAAGTCTGACTGAAGCCTGACCGATTTCCGTCACCGAAGACAATCTCAAGGGAGACCAATTACACAGAACACATTATAATGCACAAGTGTTTGCGCAAATATAGATGCACTCTCGATTTATTCATTCACATAACCTGACAAAACGGCAAATCTGGCGACTAGATAGAGTTCAAGCACAGGCATGGCTATACGTGCATTCCAAACACGGGTGCACCCGTATATTCAATGTCAACTTCCAGATTTTGGGCCGCAATTATTGAATTATTTTCGACAGTAAAATCCAATAACTCTTTATCGGCTCTATTTGGGATTTGAACCCAGAACCTCGGAGTTTCTGGTTTTATATCTAGCCACTTGACTAACGAAATATACATACATAAAATACACAAACAACGATTTTCATATTCAAAAATGTCGGACTTCTACACAAACTTTCAGCCTGAATTAAACCCTCTTAAACTCATTATCAGAGGCCTAAATACCGATTTCCATATTTCTAACATGAAAAGTGACGAATTTCCATACAAATGTTCACCCCCATGCTAAAGATTAAATTAGAAAAATCCATTTTTTACCCAAGCTTATAAGGAATTCCTATGAAAAAATTCATCTGGTTAGATCTGCCGTTTCAGGAAGTCCGTTGCATGACACTAAGTCATTTTAAAATTTATGAACTAGATATGATTACTATCTTGTTTACTGGACCGATATACATTGGCTTACAGCCGGTGGAAATCTTAGTTTTATTTCCACCGGCTTTAGACCTAGAAATATAAATATATGTCAATGTCCGAATAATGTAAGCGATTGACGTAAATACTATTTGTTATAATAATTATGTCAATTTATTCAGAGGGAAAACGAATAATATTTCAACTAATTTTAATCATTTTCGTACCTCATAGTAATAATTCTTATTAAGGTAAATGCCAAGGGAATTTTAAGAATTTTCCTTTAACAAAAATGGACGTATTTCGTGTCGTTTCATATAACAGATATATATTTTTTATAATATAACATGAGTTCAATTATTAAGAGGAACTTATAATACAATATTCCAAATGAACGAGGAGTGCGGATCGATGTTGAGTAACATATTGATCTTGTATGATTTATACAGCTATGTAAACTTTGCTGTACCATTACACATCCCCGTTTGGAGGGTGTTTTTGTTGAAACTGACTGTTGTTGACCGAAACTAAACAACGATCTCCACCTCTTTTGTAAAGAGTATCTAATGTGTATCGCAATTTCGTCTTTATTACAAACACACCGAAAGACCAAAATTCTTTCCTTAGACTTAACTAGTTGTAGTTTTTTCACATTACTGAGAAAAAGTTTTATAAATAGCGTTTCCGTATTTTCTTCATCTTAAACAACTCTATTAAATTGAATGGTTTTTACAAATTCAAAACGAAAAATAACAACATTTTGTAGTACATTACCAAAGACTTTTCAGACGAATTTTCAATCAAAGGTTGTTTGTTGAACATTTCTGGTAGGTGGTAGGCCGAATTAATTTTTTATTAGGCAAACGAGCATAATGGCCATTTGATGTAAGTGTTTAGCTTAATCTAAATAATAAAACATACATTGATATAAAATGAAATTATTTCTCACACGAAAAATGCACCGCTGACCATTATATTACGTATAATTGTTTTTATTAAAAACGATTCTGGGTTTTCTTTCAGCTTCCGAGGCCTAATCCAACTTCTCAGTAGCAGAAGTTGGAATAGACCTCGGAATAAAAGTTCAGATGTTGATCCGTGATGATTGAGTCGCGATGTTAATCTTGCACCTGAACTATCTCCATTCCAGTCTGGCAATAGCCAGTTTACTTTAGCATCATGCATATGGGGGTTAAAATTATTGAACATAATCACCCCTATCACCTCCAAACGGGGATACGTCGAATTACCAATAACCCTGTATATAAAATAACATGTCCTGATTGACTGATTCATCAACACTGGGGGTAAACTATTCAAATATATCTATGAAATTTGGTTAGTAGGATAGTTTTGTTGAAATTCTACCGCTGAGGTGGTGAAATAGGGGTTGAAAGTTTTTATGGAAATCCGTCATTTTTTTAAGTTAGATGCATGAAAGTTTATTTTTGGGATACTGATTAAAAATAAAGAGATACGTATTTAAGTGTTTCTGGATATTTTACCTCTAAGGGGTGAAATAGAACCAAATTATGCAACGGCACCTGAATAATAGTATCGGCACTCCATCGTAATGTCATAGAGGCTACAGTTATCGCTGGACGTGCTAATCGCACGATCAGTTAACGCTGGAGAAAGTGTAATTGTATTTTGATCCCATCAGAATATCCCTTTAAATTCAAGAGAGAAAAGTTCGCGCTTAAAACCTCCTTCGCCATGACAATTAATAAAGCAAAAGGTCAAATCTTTAAAATAGCCGGAGTAAACGTAAGAGAAGACTTTTTTTCGCATGGACAGATCTAAATAGCCTGTTAAAGAATGAGCTCTACGAGCAGTCTGGTGGATCTAGCCCACGAAAGTCGAACCACAAATGTGGTATTGTGGTATACAGAGAGGTCTTAAATTAGCGCAATATTTTAAATTATTCTATCATATAATCAATATCCACGCAAACAAAGCCGCGGCAACAAGTTCAGTATAATTTTTCAACTTATTTGTTATAAGATGAGTAATTAACAATTTTTCAATATGCAAATTTATTTTACAATATTTATATTTTTGACAAAATTATTATATTAAGAAATTGTTATATCGCTGCCTCGGTGTATTGTTGACGTTTTTACAAATGTACTTTATGGATTTCACAGAATTGAAATAGTCAACGTTGATATGTGATTTAAAAGTATTCAATAAAAGTGGCGAATATGCAATAATCCAAACGATTATTTATCGACAACAATGTCATTTCCTATCATTTTAAATTTATTGCATTTGCTTTACACTTCTTCGTCGTAACGCCTCGACTCTCATTGCCAGTAGAATACCGCTTATGGAATTGTCGATCGATCTATAATATCGTTAAGTTATATTGGCTGCTGTCGTCCATGTTTCGTATACGTCACGATTTCAAACTCATTATCAATCATGGGATTTATCATTTTGGCAGAAATTACTTTATCGATATCATTAAGTGATATGTTATACGCAGATAAGACGCTTAGAAGATAAATCATCTGACACACGCGCGCACACACACACACAATTTGAAATCACTAATCCTTTTCTAGTTTTGCGAATATAAACACATGAAGGTTAATTTATTTATTTTTTATTTAATTTTACGATATAGATTGACGGACAAGTAAATGGGCCACCTGATGGTAAATGGTTACCATCGAACATAAACAATATCACTGAGAGAAATATTAATCATTCCTTGCATCGCCAATGCCCCACCATCCTTGGGAACTAAGATGCTATCTCCTATAATTTTACTGGCTCACTCATCCTTTAAACCGTAACACAATAATACTAAGTAATGCTGTTTGATTGTAGAATATCTGTTAATTGGGTGGTACCTACCCAGACGGGCTCGCAGAAAGCCCTACCAAGAAAAACAATTTAACGTAAACGTTATAATTGATATAATAGTAAATAATTAGTAAATGGAATAAGATTTTAAACGAAAAATATTATTACATAACAAGTATTATATATATTAAATCATAATATTATGTATTTGTTTTTCAATTCTTTATTTATACTTTATTACAAACAATTATTATAATCTATTAATAAACTTAAACTTAAAGAATATGCAAAGAAAATAATAATAAAATTAAACTAAACCAAATTAATTAAACTATACAGATACGATTGTTTTATTTAATTTAGTTTATTATATAATAAATTATAGTTTATTATCAATGAAACGTATTGTCGTTTTAAGGTATACATCTGTTCAACCACGAACGCGTTCCTCCATCTTTATTACGAGTGACGCTCCTGCTTACAATACGCAATAGTGTGCGTGAGATGACTAATGTTAGAATATACATTTAAAAAAATACAGATTATGTTATATTTTGTTAATGATAATTTAACGTAGAAACGCTTACGTAAGTGAACATCCTAATTCTACTAACAAATCACACACTTTATCGCAATCGAATCGAAACGTAATCGTTGCCCTTCAGCCCTTTTCCTCTTTCACTAACGCTATGATCCAGTTTGATCATTAGAAAAATACATTGTTATTTACAACAACATCCTTTATTTATTTATTATTAAATAATATAATATAAACTGTCAACGAAAGCGTATAGAAAATTATTGGCACGGATGCTTTTAGATCTAACGCTAACGAAACTATTGCAAATATTGTACCTATTATAATATTTAATATCGCAAGCGCCGAGACGGCCGAAGTGGTTAGAAAGCGTGCATCTTCACCGATGATTTCGGGTTCAAACCTGAATTTCATGTGCTTAATTTGTGTTTATTATTAATTTCGTTAATGTAAATAGTTTTTAAAGCAATAATATAAACAAGCTTTCTTTATGAATAACAATGATTATATAAATAGTAAAAAAAGAAGCAAGTAAGTGAGCTAGAAAAAAAAACTGGAAAAATATACTCCTTAGTTCCCAAAATTGGTGACTTATTGGCGCGTGGGTGATGTTCTAATGCCACGTTAGTCATTCTGCCTACCTATTTCATAAAAAAATAATCCCTCCATAAAGAAACCTTTGAAAATAATCGAATTTCATTTTCCAAGCGTTACTTATCGTTTGATCTCTATACAAGTAAATTATCGTAAAACCTCTACAGGGTAACGTCGTAGCGGATGAGCTTCAAATAATTTTCCTAAACATAATGAAAGTATTTGTACTTCTCACTGTTATTCACCACGAGACCAGATTATCTAGTGAATAGAACGCCTTTCACGTTCAAATTTAATTAAGCACTATTAATTATAAAGTATGCTTAATATATAATATGCATGCTTAATCAAGTTTTGATACGACTGGTGGGATGAATATTTTGAACAGGAATTAATTATGAAACGTGAAGGACGTGAGGAAGAATTTTTCAAAATTTATCCACTTAATACGGGTAGAGTGTTTGTATGGAAATTCGTCTTTTCTAATTTTAGAAATCCGTTTTTAGGCTTCTGTTCACGAGTAAAAGTCAGCTGTTAGAACAATTCTGGAAGAGGATGAAATTGAGGATGAAAGTTTGTATCGACGTTTATCTTTTTTCAAAGTTTGAAATTTGGAAATCGGTATTAATTAAATAAAAATTAAATAAAAGTCGTTAAATCACTTCATCGCTCAAGATCGTAAAATTGGGGATGAAAGTTTATACGGAATTTCGTCATTTTTTAAGTTAGAAACATGGAAATCGCTATAAAAGATTGTGTTTATAAGTAGAAGTAATAAAAAAGTCACAAAAATAAAATGTAAAACTTATAATTTTTTTAAATATAACATATTTCATGTTTTTATTATTAAACAGTAGTAGTAACGTTACAGAGTTTCCCGATGGGGATATCCCATCGGGTTCACGGCTAGTGTGTTTATAATTAATTCCATACATTTAAAAATTTGCACAATAGTCGTAAGCGTGCTCGAATAAGCTTCAAATTTTCTCCCTATTAGAAAAGATGAGCTATTACTTTCATTAGAATTATCGAATATTAAATTACGATATTTCGATAAATCATTTTTAAGATTTACGTGCATGTATATTTATTAATGTAGAAAACAAATTAATAGAAAAATTAATTAAAACATTTTTCATTTTTTTTCCAATATTAATTTGTGTCTATACCTACTATTAATTTGTGTCTAATACTATACTAGCTTCCGCCTTTCAGCTTTACTCAGTTACGTAAGGAGTCTATACAACTTTTAGATCAAATAACGAACATTTCTCATGTCTCCAGGCACTTTGACTGCCGAAGGCGCTGCCACGTGATAGAGTGGAAACCACGCTTAGGCAAACGTAGTATATGGCGCTCTGCGGTGAGGTGGACAGACGATTTAAAAAAGATGGCGGTTTCGGGGTGGATTTGGGCGGCCCAAGATCGGTATGGTTAGCGTTCCACTGGGGAGGAGTAGTGGACGGCAAAAGGGTGAAAAAAAACAGAATATAAAGAAAAAATCTTGTTTTTTTTTCTGGCTAGCGAAGATGTTCTCTTAAGTTCCTCTGCTTCTTGATGAAAACCGCATTGAAATCTGTTGCATAGTATGCATAAAAAATCTGAGGGTACAGATGGCGGGAAGCGACTTTGTTTTATATTATGTAGAAATAAGTTAACGATCATTTTGTAAGTTACATACATTCCTTACGAACCTTTTTTTAGTAAGACGATGTGTCGCCCCGTTCACCTCATTCAATTCTACCATCTACAAGTAAAATTAATCGTTTCTTAAATATAGTAACAGCACAAATAGTTTCTTGGTGGTAGGGTAGGTAGGCTCATAAGCTCATCCACCAACAATTAGGTACTATAAAAAAAAAAAACTGAATTTGAAATTTCATATGAAGCAAGCTGAACCTCAAGGAAGAACAATAGTTACTTTACTTGATTACATTTTAGAAATTTATTTATACCTAAAATTATTCGATATTCTGACGTTATTCGATAAACGAGATGAACAAAAATACCACTTGAGCAGTTAAATTGAAATACCACTAATATTTATGTTTCTTTAGACGCATCTATGCATCGTATATTTATACGAATGAAAAAACCCTTTTATATTTAGACAAACATCTTAATGCAAATAATGATTTATTTCATGAATTAATCTAACTAACCCCCAAGGGTGGTGGAGCATTGGTAATGTAGTGAATGGTTAGTTACAGCGCTAATGTCTATGGGCAGTGATGACCGCTTACCATAAGGTAGCCCATTTGCCCGTCCACCAACCTATATCATAAAAAAGCTCAAATATCAAACCTGATAAAAGCTCGACATTAATACTAATGATGTAATATAAAACTCACACAGACTACAGGCCATAAAGAAGAATTTTGAATAATGGTTTAATTTTTAAGCTCATAATGATGTTTGAATAAATAAATAACATAAACTTCTAGAATAAATTACTAAAGGCAAGAATTAGATTATTTTTTGAACAGTAATTGTGTTAGCAACAAAACACTTACAAAGAATAAAATTAATTGAAGTTATTACTTACCTCCATTAGTAACATTTACCACAAATCAAGAGCTCGTTATAAATTAATTTCAACATTTCCTTGGGGAATTCATTTGTTCTATTTATTATAAAAATATACATTGTAATAAAACAAATAGCTTAGTAAGGCCGCAATAAATAATTTATAGCTTCATCCGAATAATGGGAGTTGTTGTACTTACGAGATAGTGGACAGATTGTAGTGTAGCATTCTGTAAATTTTCTAGTTGTTAAAAAAGGTTTATTTACTGAAAATCAAAATAAAATTTTTAATCTAAACGTAAAGAATCCAATTGATTCTAAAATATTTGTAGGGCATAGTTTTGTGGTTCATTAAAATATTGTTAATTTCCTCTTTATTAAAACAATGAAAAATCTTTAGTCGGTAGGGATGTTTTATAGTATATTACACCAAATTCAAATAATGGTCATTCAGTCAATGGTTCTTTTGTAAATATTCTTAATTAATCGGGAAAAATTAACCATGCACAATTGGAAATATATATGCCCAAAATATAGGTCAAAATTCGTTCGCAAAAAGAAACTAATTTCTACCACACGTGATGTTATAGTATGTTTAAATCGACACGCAAGCCATCTTATCTTAAATCGAGAACTAAACCACAGCGGTTACGAGATGTCTAACTTTTACTATTATGTGGGCAAGGTCGCAACGGCTAAGCTTAGAACTTTATCTCAAGTTTAAACCCAGTTTAACAGTTGGTTAAATCTTCTGATATCGTCTTAAGTACGCCCATCAAAAACAGTTAATTACAGCTTAGAAGGGATTTAGTGGTTTATATAAATTGATTTTAAATTTTATTTAAATTTCAATTTTCAAATAAGTTTGAATTATTATTATTTCTCTACTTTTTTTTTGTATATACTTAATAATATTTTTGTAATTATTATGTGTGCATATGTTAAGTTACAATGTCACGTCTATATAAAACTGCGAATTGGTGATTATAAAATAATATTATATACAAAAACCATGTCCGAAACGCGATGCATCGCTGTACAATTTTTTTGCATATAGTAGTTTTTTCAGTTACTAGACTAGACAAATAAAGCTTCTTACATTTATAAGTATAGATACATTACATAAATGATATAAATTTAATATTATATTCGAGACTAAAACTCGCGAACCACTTAAATCAGCTAAATGAAACTGTTTGACGTTTGAAATCTTATTTTACTAAAAGCCAACTACGAAAAATATTTTCTTACAAAATACACTCAATTTTAAACTTCTTTTGCTGGGAGAATTTAGCTCTCATTCGTGCTCAATTAAAAAACTTTTGTTTAAACTCTATCGTGTTACTATTATAGACACTTAAAGTGTTTCATATTTAATATTATTTAATATAGTATTTATTGTAAAGTTAAATCTGCTAAATCCCCTTTTTTATTTTGAATAATATATTAAAAGAAAAAAAATACATTTACATTAGCAGCCTGTAAATTTCCCACTGCTGGGCTAAGGCTCTTCCTTTGAGGAGAAGGTGTGGAGCATATTCCACCACGCTGCTCCAATGCCGGTTGGTGGAATACACATGTAGCAGAATTTCGTTGAAATTAGACACATGCAGGTTTCTTCATTATGTTTTCCTTAACCGCCGAGCACGAGATGAATTATAGACACAAATTAAGCACATGAAAATTCAATGGTACCTGCCTGGGTTTGAACGCGAAATCATCGTTTAAGATGTACGCGTTCTAACCACAGGGCCATCTCGGTTCTTATTAAAATAAAATTTATAAAATAAAAAACGAGATGAGAGATCTTATAGAGAAATATATATTTATTTTACAAAAATTGTAAGTAGAACTTCTCTTTTAAATATGGTCATCAAATGACGTACTGACTGTCACTCCTTATAAACGTCAATTCGCCGCGAACTGTGGAATCTAAGACGTTATATCTTGTAAATCTTTTACACAATCTTAATCGGATTTTAATCCAAACAATCTTTACAAAGTAATTAATAATTGATTATATGGTTATAATTATTTAATGTTCAAACAATCGAATCGGTAGTATAGTAATCAATTGAGATAAATTTAAATTTTAGAAAAGTTTAAGCGCTGCACATAACCGGTTTTTGACAAAAACAACACTAACAATGCAAAATAAATATTAATTTGACGACCTCCGTGGTCGAGTAGTGTGTACACCGGTTTTCATGGGTACGATGTAGAAAAAAAACATTTTCTATGTTGTCTTGGGTCGGGGTGTTTGTGTTAACGTCGTTACTTCTGATTTTCATAACACAAGTGTTTTAGCTACTTACATTCGGATCCGAGTAACGTATGTGATGTTGTGCAATATTTATTTATTTATTTAATTTTTTTTTTTAATTAAGATATATTTTAAATGTTTTTACATTACTTTCACTTAAAATAACACAAAGCTCTATACAAATTAAGCAATAAATCCGACAATTTTTGTTATACAGTTATACACTCAAAGACTAACTATGATTCATGTCGACTCTCTCCGTTGTCGAATTCACTTAAAAATACACAAGCATCACGTTGTTAACAGTCTCGACGGGTGAGAGCAATCCTGAAGAGGAAACTGTGATTTTGAAGGTTGATTACAGTTAGGAAATTGCTTTATTACTGTGCTATCAACGTCAAGGGATGCTTAATGACTTTATTGTCAACTAAGACTTCTTATTTGGAAGAGTTAAATAAATAGTACCCAGTATTGTTTCTCATACTTCGACAATCTATAAATGGAGAGTTTTAAACCTAAAATATATTTATATATAATAACATAAGCCTTATTTGCTTATGATAACAAAAATAGACATAATCGAAACAAAACAACTGATTTATAAATAAGAAACGAAGGAAGGGGTTAAAATCTAACCCCATAGTAGTGTTTACGGCACACGGATGTATAAGAAAAAAAATAAATGAAAATGTAAACATTCTAAACGAAGTAGTTTTGAAACGTATTTTTTTTTTTTATAAAAAACGAAAACAATCTATGTGTCCATTTAAAAGTTTTCATAGGACAGACACTTCCAATGTAGCGTTGTCATTAGTGTTAACGAGTTACGTTCAAAGTCAACTAAAAAATGGTTCGGAAAAATGGTGAAGAAGAAAAAAAATAAGACGCTTTAAAGAAACTGTTAAGAAAAGTAAGTTTCCCTTGAACTTTGTCGTAGTGGTTATACTGTTGCAGCGTTTCATGTAAAACTTTGATCATTATCATAATTTTTAGAAAGAAAATGTCATTTTTTCTCTCATATAAAAGTTCATATGTTTTTTACTGCATTACCCACCCAGACTGTATGTTAGTTTTTTATGATTAGGCTTTCTGGCAAAAATCGTAAGAATATAAATCTTAACATTCGGCGTTCAGTTAAGAACTACGTATTCTGGCCATTGAGTTATCCTGGCTTGTAAACACCTAAATAGAAAAGCAGAAAAGTAACCTCTCTTATTTAGTGACCCCTAAATAATATAAAATGTTACATATTAAAACCTACTTCAAACAACACTAAAATAAAATATAAATAACTCGACCCCGTAAAAAAAATTGTACCGTATTTTTCACCCTAAGAGTTTGATTTTTTTCTTCAAATTTAAATGGACTCAAACGGTATACTCTTCCAAACGAAGAAATAATTTCCCAAATTGGTTCGTAAAATCCTGGGGTCGGAGCTAAGAAACTTAAAAAGTAACCGAATCGATTTCTTGTTTTGAATTCGATTACAAATGTTTTTTGATTAAACTTTTTTTTATTTAAAATTGTTTATAAATTATTGTATTGTATGAAAATGCTCCCGAAAAACGTTCCCTTTGAAGATAAATTTAAGAACGCATTGCTAAGCTGTTCCAATGCAGATTATTGGACTACTGAATATTTCAGGCAATTTTATCAATGTTAAAGACGTAAACGATAGAATATCATATAGGTATACATCATACTCTGTATAGTCGTATAATTCGTTTCATATCATATAAATAATAATTCAAAAATATTTTAAATCAATACCAAAAGTATTAATAAAAAGTGTGAATGATCGAAACGGTAAGAAATTCGATCGTAACTTACAATTTTGATACTTTAGCTACATAAACAATTTCTATAGTTTAATTCTACATATATAGCTGATAACGAATACATAAAATTGTTTCCGCTAAACATATTCATATTCGATACAAATGTCAATATGAATTTTGTTTCATTCATACGACATGAACTGTATAAAAGTTATATTTTAAAAAGGCTAATTATATTCAGGCTAATTATGTAATCTTATTAAAGATTGGGGAAAATTTGGCATCAACAAAAAATATCAAAGAGCCGAGATGGCCCAGTGGTTAGAACGCGTGCATCTTAACCGATGATTTCGGGTTCAAACCCAGGCAGGCACCACTGAATTTTCATGTGCTTAATTTGTGTTTATAATTCATCTCGTGCTCGGCGATGAAGGAAAACATCGTGAGGAAACCTGCATGTGTCTAATTTCAACGAAATTCTGCCACATGTGTATTCCACCAACCCGCATTGGAGCAGCGTGGTGGAATATGCTCCATACCTTCTCCTCAACGGGAGAGGAGGCCTTGGCCCAGCAGTGGGAAATTTACAGGCTGCATATATGTAAAAAATATCTTGTTCACTTGCAACCTTGTCTTATTTTGTGTTTAGGCAACGTTTTAATAGAATATCTTTTATAATATTAATTAATCACGCACACAAACCGTCACCCCCTATTTTACCCCACTCGACGGGTGAATTAACGAATGAGATTCAGCATATGTCGTATAATAAATTTAAATTCCAGCATGGTTGTTTGGTTTTAATTTTTGCCCTAATGTGAGTCTAAATACAAAAACACTGTCATATTTCAAGGACTACGTGTGTAGAATTAAAGATCTTTTAAAAAATAAACTTAATCCTATCCCTAAATTTGTACTTAACTAAATATTTCTATACAATAATTACTATTCACTTCCGCTTGTTTAATGTAGACCAGGTAAAGGAAATCTTACTTTTAACAAATTCCATTCCTTAAGGAACAAAATGGTACTTCAAACTTTGAATGGAGATACTAGGCGGGTTCTATAAATTTGAAACTTTACCCCGTATTCCAGCTCTTAGAGTGATTTTTTGACAATTCGACGGATAAAATGTGGAATGAGATATAAAAGGATTGTAAAAAACACGATTGATATTCAAAACTAGCACTATTTTTAAACCTAATCTATGTATTTAGATGAAAAATCATCTGAAATAAAACTGAATATTCAAATTTGATCCATATTGATATTATTGCTGGAACTTTTAGTGCCACAGATTTTAATAATTTTCACGTATGAATGTTGCTTAATGATAAAATTTTATTTAATTTTTCGTACGTTTAAAAATAAAATAAAGTTTAGTGATAACGACCTCATGAGAGATTTTGAGTTTTAATAATATCATAAATCAAAAAGTTATAATCAATCCACGGGACAGTTTAGAGACATACAATAGTTCTCGAAACAATGAGTCTTTGAAATAACAGTAATTAATACGAAATAATTTAACAACAAAATTAATATCATAAGTGAATATTATTCATTGTATATTTGCACAAATATAACAAATCTAATGTTGTCATTTGAAAGGGCAAATCTGACAATCTACCAGACTATATAATAGCATCTCGCTACGACCCACGAGGGCGGAGCTGTAATGCTTAACGCGGATGCAACCGCGCGCAGCCAGTAGCTATAAATAAAAAACAATTAATGTTCATGTTGTGATCGTATTACAAATGAACGGATAGAGTGTTAGAGAATCTTGTTTAACATATGGCAAAACAGAGATAACATTAAAAACTATCACTAGTGCGGAAATGAAATCGGTATCCTAGATTAGATTATCCTACATTTTCTGTCCAACTATTCCTTTTTAATAGATTTCAAGATGTGTGCGACGTTTTTTTTTTTTTAAAGTTTTTGTTAACTAGCAAAGATCGAAACTATCGTTGTCGATGTAATTTACGGCAAACTTTATCTGCAGATTAACTACGAGATTTTCCTGATTTTTTTTAATATAAAAATTATATATAAATTTCTACAAAAAAATATTTGCGCTAAGGTACTATACTTATTCTCGCGATAAGTTTTTATATGACATGAAATTTCGTAATGAAATAAAACGATCGATTTGATTTACTTCAATATTATTTTCTCATTTTCATATAATTTCAATAGAAGCTTGTTTTATATGTATAATATGTTGTTTACTATTAATTTATCATATATGTTTATAAACGATTTATTAAAAACAATTGACCAACTAGAAATCGAATAATAAGGATTAAAAAATTAAACTTCCGTGGTCGAGTAGTGTGTACACCAGTTTTCATGGGCACGCCACTCCGAGGTCCCGAGTTCGATTCCCGGCCGAGTCGATGTAGAAAAAGTTCATTAGTTTTCTATGTTTGTCTTGGGTCTGGGTGTTTGTGGTACCGTCTTTACTTCTGATTTCCATAACACAAGTGCTTTAGCTACTTACATTGGGATCAGAGTAACGTATGTGATGTAGTCCAATATTAAAAAAAAAAAAAACGTTGAACAAAAATATACATAGTATTTTTTGAAATAGAAAAAAAAATCCAACTGCAGTAAGAATCGTAAATGAAGATTCTGAGTGAAATAACAAAGTTACACGGAATGTACAGTCGAGTGTATGAAACGTCGATAGCTAACAGAATTAAAAAAAAAAAAAAACTAAATTGAAAGTTTGCAATTTCCATGCACCGGTGTTTGTGTAGTTATATTCAAAACACAGCCGTGCTAAATTCAAAAATAAATGTGTGTGTGAAATTTTTGTTTACAATGAGAGGATCGCCAGTTCGAATAATGTATGAGCGGGACCGTATCTCATACATTTTTATACAATATTGCAAACATTTTATTCTAAGACAAATTTATATATTTTTTTATTATTATCGACCTCCGTGGTCGAGTAGTGTGTATACCGGTTTTCATGGGTACGCCACTCCCGGGTTCGATTCCCGGCCGAGTCGACGTAGAAAAAGTTCATTAGTTTTCTATGTTGCCTTGGGTCTGGGTGTTTGTGGTACCGTCGTCTCTTCTGATTTTCCATAACACAAGTGCTTTAGCTACTTACATTGGGATCAGAGTAATGTATGTGATGTTGTCCAATGTATATATTTATTTAAGTAGTTGGACGATGAATAGGTCACCCAATGATAAGTGGTCACCACTTCCCATATATATTGACATCGTCAGAAATTTAAATCATTCCTTACATCGCCAATACGCGACCAACATTGAGACCTATGATGTTATATCTCTTGAGCCTGTAATTACTTTGCCTCACTCACCCTTCAAGCCGGAACATGATGATATTAATGATGAGTGTGTGGTACCTACCCAGAAGGGCTTGCGCAAGTACTACCAAGTATATTTATGTATTAAATATAGAAACGATACACTTGTATAGAAATGACACTTCAGAAGATGTTATATTTTATTTGGAGCAACCTGATACAATTCTAAGATATAATCTAAAGTCTTTGTTTGACGAATAGACAACCAAGATGTTATCAATGATCGTTTTTAATTGTCGATTTTGTTATTTGTCGTATTCTTAGAATATATAAACTTAGTATAATAAAACTTAAGAAAATAAAATATGCTGCATTTAAGTATATCAGACGACGGAGCTCAGAGTCCGAATACAGTACAAAACTACTATTAATAGTAAAACTCGTTCCAAAATCGTATCCATCTCGACGATTAAAATACATTGCGTAATAATAACTACGTTCAGCATCTTTTACTTTGTAATAATGGAAGTAAAACCGGACTTATAGACATAAAAAAAAAAAAAAAACGTCAGAAGCTAAGTCCCTTGCGCTTTTATTTCAACTCTAAACTTGATATGTAGATTTCTCTTGATCCTATTTGTCGCGCCAAAAATTGCAATTCAGTTCAAATTCTATTCTATTTGTATCTGTATTTATTCTATATGTTATTTAATCTGTATTTCTTAATTCTATCAATGTAATTCTTAATTCATATGTTATTTAATCTGTATTTTGTATGTTACAATTTACCTACTTATATCATTTTCAAAGCAATAAAGTAAATATGTAAGTGATATAATTCAATATTTTATCAATGAAAAATGATCATTTATTTAAAAATAAATATAAAATAGTGAATTATAAATTATTAAAAATGAGAAATATAAAGCTAACCGTGCACAATGCTCGATTTTCGTTACTTGCACGGACGCACACATACAACCGCATGTAAAGCATAGAGCTTTTGTCCTTACGTGACAATTTCTACCGGTTCACTCTAGTACAGATAAATATGAGATATTCGTTCCAAAAACTAAAAGATTTTTATCCAATTCCAGATTCAAACCAGAGAAATTTTAGTGATGACAAATAAATATTTCAATATCACATTTGGTTAAACTGACTCTGATTACAGAATTAAAATAAAATAAATTTTAAACAACCTTGAGTCAAAAATGACTAACTAGGTTTTAGGTATTCTATCATTCAATCAAGAGACATTTACAATCGATTTCAATTAAACGTCAATAAATGTGAAAACCTTCTTCAAATGTTAATATTAAGCTTTGCTTGGTTTTGCTCTTTCATTAGAAATCAGGCAAATATACAGAGAACTAAAGTAACCGATATAACCCAGAGAATTAATAAGATTTATTGACATTGGGGCGGACACCCTTACCTTAGAACAGATAGTCAATAGGGAACGAGTTCTTGAACTAGGTGATTGGAAAGTAAAAGTTGAAGTTCAGGCGTATTTTACTGAACTAATTTTACTACGCAACCAATTTTTAATTTAAGTAGTTCTTATCTTTAAATATATAAAAGAGGCAATTATATAATACTACTTGTCCCCACGGTTTTGGTCGCGTTTTGGTTAAAAAATCTTAAAAATAAGTAGCCTAAGGCCTTCCGTTGACTTCTATTTTGCTTCATACTTCATGAGGTTTGGCCTTGAAAGAGCAACAGGCAGATAGACAGACATACAGAGTTACTTTCACATTTGTAATATTAGTATAGTTATATATTACCATGTTTTTACTTGGTGGTAGGGCTTTGTGCAAGCCCGTTGTAGGTACCACCCCCACACCAGATATTCTCCCGCCAATCAGCAGTACTCAGTATTGTTGTGTTTCGGTTTGAAGGGTGAGTGAGCCAGTGTAACTACAGGAACAAGGGACATAATATCTTAGTTCCCAAGGTTGGTGGCGCATTGGTGATGTAAGGAATGTTTAATATTTCTTACAGCGCCATTGTCTATGGGCGGCGGTGACCATTTACCATCAAGTAGCCCATTTGCTATTCCGCCTACGGATGTAATAAAAAATATATATTTTGAAAGCAACAATGTGATTGTACACCGTACATATTTGATAGTAATTTTTTTTTATTTTATTTTATTATTAACGACAACTTACAAAACATACACCATTTATAGGTTAAAAATAAAAGTAAATACATTTTTAGCTAAGTGTTGTTTCAATTGAAAATTATCACGGCATGGAAAAGGACAGTTCTGTCTATTAACCTGTATTGTAAATCATTAAATACACATTCTTTAATACATAATTTGTATGAAACGTAGTCCAGTTTTAATTAAGATCAAAACATTGTATCAAACCGGATACGGATGATAACAAATGATTATAATAACTCGCGAGTATGATTTGTAATAATTTATAAAGTAGACTTTGTTATATACTCGTACATATATGTTTTATGTATATATTTACTAGCTGAACCTATGGCTTTATAAAACACAAACTTCCAGCCCCTGTTTTACGCCGTTAATCTGTTATTAGCGTATATCATACATGCCAAATTTCAAGTTTGTAGCTGTATTATAGTATATTTTATATACTGTATAGTTGTAGTATAGTTTATGAGTGAGGGTTATTTGGCTTTTATACATATATACATATAGAAGATTATGTAATCTCCGGAGATTTTGCGTCAGTTCGCTTGTTTAACTTAATTGTTAGATATGTTATTGTTTTGTATTGATTGCTCTCAGCAAATTTCATCAATATTTCTTTTTATTCTAACTAAAGAATCAACATAAATCTTATCAAATATTACTGTTGATTGGGACGTCACTGGCGTTTAAGGTACGGGGTTTCCTAATTTAGAGGTAGATGGCGTCTTTGAGTATGATTCGAATTTAAAACTAATAAGAGCTAAGATGGCCCAGTGGTTAGAACGCGTGCATCTTAACCGATGATTTCGGGTCCAAACACAGGCAAGCACCACTGAATTTTCATGTGAATAATTTAAGTTTATAATTCATCTCGTGCTCGGCGGCGAAGGAAAACATCGTGAGGAAACCTGCATGTATCTAATTTCAACGAAATTCTGCCACACGTGTATTCCACTAATCCGCATTGGAGCAGCGTGGTGAAATATGCTCCGAACCTTCTCCCCAAAAATTTACAGGCTGCTAATGAATGAATTATGAATGAATGATGAAATATATTATTATTACAGTAACTTATATATTGCAAGCATTAAGTGCAATAATACAGCTATGAGTCACAACACTGTATAATGTTGAGACTGCCGTTGTGGATGCAGAGCTGTTATTTGTGAAGCGTTTCTGTTTATATTCGCATTTTCGAGCTCTAGCAAGCTTCCATCACGGTCGACTCTCTACCACGTGTTGCCGTTTTGATGGCAGTTATATGAAGCAACGTATGTTGCGTTACAGATCGCACAATTGCCAGTGTAATTCGATTCTTTGTCGTGACGCTATTGGTACCTGTCCAAATCATTCGGTTATTTTTGACGTCTTTTCAGCTTAGGTACTATTTAGAAAAAGTGTATCCGTATAATTTTTATTTCAAGGAACGTAGTCGATATTTTAATACATACATTCAGGGTTCCATTGCATTCGCAGAAGTTCATCAGGGATATCTGATTCGGAATAACGTATTTCGATCGATGAAAGGCAGCGGGATATGTCTCTCATCAGGAAAACTTTGCTCGTACCTGATATCTGAATGGCCATTACAATGACTCCAAAATGGTTATGCGTATGCTTTTGCGACTAACATTAACGCTTAACGATCTTCCAACTTCCCTGTAATTGAAAAGCCGATTAATATTTTACCTCCACAAAGAGCAACACTTGGCAAAAAGTAAACTAAACTAATTAGCTAACTTAAATTGCTATACAAACTCACACTATTACTCGCTTCTATGCCTACACTAAGGAAGGAAAATATAATTTTTGAAACTTTATTTTTGGGATACCGATTAAAAATGAGTAAATACTTATTTAAGCTTTTCTTGATATTCTACCTCTGAGGGAGTGAAATAAGGGATGAAAGTTTTTATGGAAGTCCGTCATTTTTTAAATTAAAAACAAAAAACTGTTTTTTGGGATACTGATTAAAATGAGTAGATACGTATTTAAGCGTTTCTGGATATTTTACGCCTAAAGGGAGAAATAGGGTTAACATTCCGTATATCGGTTAGTCTGGAAGTCTGTCATTTTGAAGTTAGAGGCTCGAAATTTTATTTTTGGGCTACCGATTTAAAATGAGTTGATTCGCATATAAGCGTTTCTGTATATTCTACTCTAAGGGCTGAAATACACACCAATGTGGTATACAAAGAGGTATTACTTAATTTAATAAGTTAATTTGTAAATATATTCATATTCTACACGGGCAAAGCCGCGGGTATCAGCTAGTACTTAAATAAACCATAACATTAGGACTAATTAAATCGATTTGTCAATTTTGGTCATCATTAATTTGACATTCCAAAACAAGATGACGAAGAGAGATAACTAATCCCCCGCTACACGACAGAAATACAAAATAAATTTGATATAAAAGCGAATACAAAATCAAAAGTGACTATATATTCCTAGTACAACAACGATACTTCTTTATACGTCAATAAAATTAATAAATACGCATTAAAAAATTGTACGTATAAACAAAACATTTGCTTCTTCGGTATAATAGTCCACTCGCTTCATTTGTTTAATCTAACAACTATTTATGAAATAATTGACATGTTATATGGATCTTTAATTTTATAAAATTAATCACTTAATGCGAAAATTTCGAATAACGTTTTGTCTGTAAAAGATACAAAAGGTTCCAAAATAATATGACAATGTTCGAAACATTTACGAACGTGCTAGCAATATGTCAAAGTTTTAAAACGATACCCTAATGAGCAGAAACAGACATTAATTTTACATTAACTAACATGATATCAAAAAATATAAATAAATTAAACTTTTAAAATGCTTGTTGCGTTAATAGCCTAAATTTAAACCGGGTGAACTTTTAAAGCGCAACTTATCATATCATATGCTTTATGTACTAAATCTTTCTACAAAACCTGTTGTATCTTCTGCTATAAGTTTTATGTATATTGCTTCAGTAGAATTTTCCAGTTAGGCGTTACAAAAAATCATCTTTTGCTTAACTTGAACACCGAGAAGAACCAATAGGGAACTTGGATAAGTATCTTTTTATCTTCATCTAAATATGTTAATGGCTTGATGTCGTATGAAATAAACAATGTTTTAAATTTAAGTATCTAATTGACTGCTACTGCTAAGATTTCAAAATATATTTTTTGTTTGACTTTGAATTTCGCTCCAAGGTCTAATTTTAGACTGATATATATAATGTTAAGTGAGTTTGCGCTTGATATGCTGAGCACCGTTAGTGTAATTATAACATACGGGTAATTGCGTAATATGCAGCTCGTATTCCAAATTTAAATAACTTTTCTAAAAATAAAACTATTCATAGGTGCGGTAAGGATATATTTGGTGAACAGGTGATGGATATCAATTCCTGCTTAGATTAAAAGTTTAATAGCATTTAAAAGGAAATTGCTGAATTTATAAAATGTTCGATATTTAAATTTTTGCAAAATGAACATGAATATGGAGTTTCGATATGATTTTTAAATATGTATGAGACCTTGATTGACGGAATCGGACTCGATCGATGAAAAACAGGTGATGTGTCCAATAACATGTTCAAAGTTAAATCAAATTGAGAAAATGGAAACATTTTAATATTATTGTAGAAGAATTAAGTAAACTGTTTTCTTAGAGTAACTCCATTTATAATATTCTAAAATTTTATTGTTTTTCATCTTCAAAACTTTACTTTAAACGTACTGCTCATTAGATTGATATGATATTTTTCCATTTTGGATTTAATATATACAGACTAACTAGCTTGTATAAAGGACTCTATACGCCCCAACTTCGTACGGGTAAAATTCATACAAAGCTACATTTTAAATGGTTCAGCGAACTGGCAATTGGGCCACTTGATGGTAAGTAGTCATCTCCGCTCATAGTAACGACAAAGGCTTGATTTGGTATCGATATCATTCATCGAGATTACGTAGAAAATTTCGTTTCGAATATCGGTGAAGTTTTTATCAATATTTTGGGAGTAAACTTAAAGCATATAGAACTAGTTCAGTACAGTACTTGATCTTAGAATAAAATATTGCAGAATTTCAATGTTTGGTTGACCTTTGTTAATACCATACACTAAATTTCGTCTAAATGTGTTAATCTTTACAGAGTGAAGTATTATTGTTAGTGATAAGATTTAAGGCGTATGATGTCGTAATTGAATTGAACCAAACAAGAAGCTTGATTAAATTTGTGCTAAATATGGATCCCACTGGAACTATACATCTTGGCAGAATATAAACTATTTGAAGATGCCATTTAATCTCAAGATTTTGACCTTGACTAGATATTCAAAGTGGCTTTTCAATTATAGAATTGTATAGAGTATTTTCTTAACAATTTATTCTATATTTCACTAAAGACTTAGAAATGTATACTAAGAAGGATTTACGGAATTGTGCTAGGAATGAATTAGTGTAACTATAATATACAAACCGTGTATTTTTCGGACAAATGTCGTGTTGGCTTTGATACTAGTTGTATTAGCTTACTTTATCATATCCTACTTTATAGGCACACTTTATATCGCCGGGGCTAAGGGGTCAGAGACCCCTGATATCTTGAGAACCATCGAGGAATTGGAGGCCCGCAGAGTTGGGCCTACCATCGGGACGTCACGATAGTATGCACCAGCGATCCCGTGACGTCTACCGAATAGACGGAGTGGGTACCCCTGGTTTTTTAATGTGCATTCCGGTGCCGAACCACATACTAGTATCAAATCGCTGTATTGGAATTTTTGTATTAAATCAAATATATTATAATACGACCAGTAAAATTGTTTTCACGTAAGGAAAAAGCGTTACAAAACCTCTAGGCGATCGTTCTCTCTCTTTCTCTCTCTATCTGTCTCTTTCTATTTATATATAACAATTTTATCATTGTCACTTAATAAGTCTCAAACGTTTTTTTATTTCATTGTATATGGTATTTTATACATAATATATACCGAAAGTAACTTCGTTACAATCTTTTGCCTATATCGATTTACCTATCGTGTTTTTTTTATCATTTTTATTACTTCTTCTACTTTTTAAGTTGAGTATAGTTTTATTATAATTCTGTTGTTGTAAATATCATTAATAGTTTTTTCTGAACTAGCATACTGTTACTATTTACTGAAGATGCCGATTGTGTTTTTTGCATTCAAACGGTATTATATCTATAATATTATACTTAATTACAAAGCAAAGAATTAATAACTTTTCAGTTTGATAACAATAATCTTAATCGCAGGTGATATGTATTACGTATATGTTACTAAAATTGTTGGAAGTTGACCGAATCCAACATTCGTCCGTTCCGTCAGAGTAGGTCGGCCAGAAATAAACAAAAGTCAAAATTCGTATTCCCAATCCCGAGGGTATCGTTAACCTCATGGCGTAATCGCGTTACCCATCGTAAAACGTTTACAGTTAACCACAAACAAATTAACTGGGTTTACTGCTAATAAATGGGGACATTATACGCTAAATCTAATTTTTTTTTTCATGAAAAATATCATGACCTTTTAGAGATAAAAAGGTTTTAGTCCTCGTAATAGATGTTTTGGTGGATGAAGTACCTAAACGTTCCTATACGTAATAACAAGCTAACAGAATTATTTCTTAAATTTGATAAAATGATTCCATTATATGTGTTACGAAATATGAAATTACTTTAGACGCTGAATTTTACTTATTAGTTTAGAACACAAAAAAGGTATTAAAAGTATTGAATTTTTCATAAATATTTAAAGAACTTGCAAATTAATTCAAGGATATGTCAGTATTTATAATAAAGCTATTGTTCGCTCAGTGGTTGGAATTCGACCATAAACGTTATTGTCAATTTTAGAAAAACAGGAATTTGCATGATTCGATCTTTTTTTCCAATTTTTTTATTGATAACATCAAAGATCGTCTATTGTCAACAAAGAAATTAAAATTATATATATTTTAAATACAAAGGTTGATCGACAAATAGGCGACCTGAGTAAATGGTGATCCTATTAACCATCATTTACGTAGTCTATGCTCCATTAACCTTTGGAAACCTTTTTCTTGGTATAATACGTCGTGAGTGGACTAGTGAGATGCATAGACTATAGTTGTACGTGGTGGATTTGCACTAAGCCCACCGAGTGAAGTAACGACACTGAATTTGTATATTTTTTTTAAGCATTACCATTACAATTCGTACCATCGTAAAATATAACACCAATAATACAAGCCTAAATATATATTGGCAAAGAAAAAAAGATTTCTATAAATCATTGTGTCTTGCTTTATGGATAAACGATGAGAAAAAACATTGCCCGAAAAAATACGAGGTTTTCTCGCGAATTCAGTTATACTGAATAATAAATTTCTAGCACTTCGCTTAACAAAGTTGAACTTTTATATTTATTTTGTATATTTTGTTGTATTTCGTTGAATATTTAATATCACTGTTAATAATTGAAGAAAACTGTAAAGTTATGTCGACAATATTTGTAATTATGTATTCTTTAATAACATACAAATGTTTAAAATATTGAACGCACTTTATATTGTGAATTTTAAATCATAAATCAAACTTATATCCACTAATTCACCAAAGTTTATTTTTGTGATTGTCACTGTGAACTTTTGCTAAATAAGGTGGCTGAACTCTAACTTTAACCTTGATACGACGAAGCCACCCTCCTAGATGGCTCCTAGGGTGGCTTCGTCGTATCAAGGTTTGACTCTATGTAGAGATGTTGGAATAGCATTACTCAGCATCTTTCAGCAGTTTTCTTGGTAAATGTACCGAGTTGTTTGGATTAATCCAAGCCGCTGCCTTTATTTAGCCATCTGATTTTTTGATTTCAAATTCCATTCACACCTAATCTCGTCGGCGTTTTTACAAGCCGATATGATTTGAAAACCTTCATACAACAAGGATAGAACATTCGACTACTAATTCTTAAAATAAAATAATTTAAAAACATTTATTCCATAAAACTACTGAATACACTTTTCAGTCCACAAAAGTTTACAATTTCACAATTAATATAGAATAAAATTTAATTTAAAAAAAATCGTGTAACCATCTCTGATTATAAAACTTATGATACATTATTTATAGTGAAGTAACAGTATCAAAAGCGAATATAAATTCCTGGTAGTAAGAAACGACGTGTCTTACGTCGCTCCAACTGCATATAAATTCAATTTGAATATGATAAATATAATAATTCTAAAAGCTTTTTATATAAATTTAAAATCTTTTAGTAGGTATAATTAACATCATTATCATTTGTTGTATAAAAAAAAAATTTAGATTTTATGTGACAAACTTTTCGGATATATTTTGATAAAAACTCATCTATTGTTTTAAGTTAAATAAAACCATAAGATAATGTTTATAAAATTCGTTTATCATAATTACATTATATATTGAAGAATTCCACTTAGAGGAGAAGCACTTTGAGGTGTGCAATATTTGTATAAATTTTCGATTAACGCTTTTAAATCACTTGAAGTATTAAACGCCTTTTGTGACTTTATGGCACCTATTTTCGAACCTATTATATACAATAATAAGGCCATAAGGTCACGTATATTAAATATACGTGACCTTATGGTTAATATTTATAGTTGAAAAAAAAAGTAACGTTAAAAAAATAAGTATTACTCATTTAGTTTTATGATGTGATCTGTTTGTGTCAGTAGTGTATGAGAAAAAAAAAAGATTTCTTTTACATTATTTCTATGTTAAATATAATATAAATATTACATATTTCATACCACCGTTTATAAATTGTATACAATAGCTTAAATACATACATGGAAAAATGTGTTTTATATGATCTTTACAATACAATTACTTGGTTTCATACATTTTCGGTAACATATTATGTACACAAACAAACGCTTGTCGATCCTTATGAACATTATCTGATTCTGAGTACTTCCAATGTGAAACTTATGAACGTTTCGGATTCCGAAAATTGGCCAATCACATTGATTTATTTGTGAACAATGACTTCTAAGAAATTATATACGAATATTGACATTCCTTTGGATTTTATCAGCGTTATTACTAAGTGAGGAATAGCATGAACTAACTGGTAATTAATTCCCGATTTTGCGTTCTAAAGGGACATTAAAACCGCAACAAATTTTATCTAAAAGCAAAAGTATGTTGAAGACCACAATTACTAAAGCGACAGACTTTCGAGATTTTAAAATTTCCCGAGTATTCTCGCTTCTTAGCACAAGCGACAATTAGTTTTAACGATATCGCTTGGTGCCGTTTGAAGACAAATTAGCGGAGTTCTGAATAACGATGGAGAACAAGTCGGATGTAATCGACTTGGATCTTTCGTATAGTTTTTGCGTGTTATATTTAATAAGAAAAGTTATCAATTATGATATTCTCCTAACGGATTTCAGGTCCATGGATTAGGTCAATGGTGACTTCATTGGAAATCCTCGTTCATCTGTTTAAGTTTCTAAGAGCCTTAAAAATACTATTTGTCGTTAATATTCTTTGTTTTGTTTGTTTGTTATAGCTTAAAATATATTTTTTTAAAATAACTCTTTTTATATACTTTGATTATCTATTAATTATCTTATTATATTTACTCCATGTTTTAATGCAACAGTGGAGACTTTTTTGGTATCCAATGTATATGTATAAAATTAAAATAAATGACTGAAAAATAGGTGCATTCTTAATACCCTCAATCACATAAGCCTATGGGATACTAAATATGACACGATCGGAGGGTTTAGCTGCAAGACGAGCGCCTTTACATGCTTGCAGTGTCAGGAAGTTCTCTGCTCTCAATAAATAATCAATAAATAATATCCAATAACGTTTTGACTCGATAATCTTAAATCATCCCAAATGTAAAAAAAAAACTTCTACTAACTCTTCTAAGAAACTAATTTTCGTTTCTGGAGACCCAAGAGCCAGCGCTTACTTAGCTCAAAGACTCAGCCTTTCGATTCAGAAATATAATAGCATCCTTGGGAAACCGCCACAGGACAATCTTTAAGACGGTGTGTGTGTGTGTTTTTTTAAATTAATGTATCAGGTCTGTATAGTTTTATTTAATTTAGTTTCATTTTTTTATTTTTTTTTTGTTTCTCGCTTAATGTTTTATTTCGTATTTAACTTAGTGACTTTGTGGAGTCGGAAACTTGTCATAACCATGTTCATTCATAAATTCAATCGTGGATTTGAACCAGAACCATCGATGAATATATTTCTATTGGATCATGACGGTTCTATCATGAAATAATTTAGATAATATAATAACTCACATTATTATTCTCAAACAATAGTACGCTGTGATATATTAAAAAAGTTCATGTGCCATCTGCGTTTCGTTGAAGATTAAGGGCGGAGACAGGAGAAACGAATATAATTTTTTAACTATTCTAACAAACATTATATAAAAAAAGTCTTGTTATTGTCGATTTTATAATTTATTTTTATACGTTACTTAAAACTTGACTGATATCGAAGAACTTATTCAGTTCTTATAATAATAATAAGTTATAAGTAAAGTAAATAAATAACATAAGAAATTACCAGTACAATTCAATTACAAGTCAATTATAAATACAAATTCCAATTGAATAGAGACGGTTTTAGTATCGGCATTTCCTCGTTTTATTTAGTTCAATGATAACCATTAACATCTCTTAAAAGTAACGACGACTTAAAATATTTAATCTAATAAAACTTCGACATAATCGAATTCGATTCACTGGTTTCACTTTGGTTTTAATTAATATAATATATTTAAAGGAAAATTGTTGAAAGACATTTTGTTTAATCTTATTATGTTAGAAAATTGAGTAATCGCAGATTAATAATTTAAAGATATCTGAAAATTCTTAATAAGTTGAAACTTTCCGTGTTATAAATACTTTAATTTAATGTTAAAGGATTGTTCGTCTATAATTCCAAATGGTATATTCGTTCTGATTTATTATATTGGAGTAATAGTGTCAGATGTTTTTAAGAAATATGATATCTAATCTTTTCTTTCTTTTCTTGTCTTACTGAAAGGTTGGTTCATGTTTCGCCTAGACAAATGGAATTTCGAATCAACCGGGACATGCTGCTAGAATTTTTGTGACCATGCCACGTGGTCATGATCTGTACATACCATAAAAAATAGAAACATTTTTTTCGTTAATATGCAATACCAATGCTCTGAACGAAGAAATAGCTTTTCAACTTATATGCATGTCAGTCCTATCGCGCACAATAAAGCACTCGGACATACCTTAGTTTTAAAAATTAGTTATTCAAAACAATTTTTGAAAAAATCTGAACAAAGTATACACTTATTCGGAATCTGGTTTTCTAAATTAGACCTCATGAAACATGACGTTACAGTCAGACGTAAGCAATTCGAATTTCCATCCAAAAAAATAAGGGCAGTTGTAGTCATTTTCCATCAGGTGAGCTCCACGAATGCTTGCAACAAACTGGATAAAAAAAGAATCATCCGTCCACAGTATATTATATTCTCTCCATTCCTCCCCACTCTTCTTCTTACTATTCTAAGCCCTTCACTGTTGAAGCTTCTCGACTTTGGAATTCATTATCCTTACTATAAGGCGCGCACAGTCATTAGCCGTTTTTAAAAGTATGGTTAAGGACTTTTACTTGTCGCATAGTCGCATATTAGTAATACTAAGAATTCGTTGTCGTAGTTAATTTTTTGTTTTGTTATATCTCCTATTTTTATTATATATATTTTATGTATTTATTTATGTATGTATTTATTATAGTATATTTATATAATATATATTTATTGTTATCTGTGTATTGTGTACTATTATATTATGTATTTATACTATAGGTAAACTGAATTACAATTAATGGACCCTTCCCATGTATGTAAATATTATGATCCTCTGCCCAAAGGTTGCCTGGAAGAGATCGCTGCTTAGCGATAAGGCCTCCTGTTGCACCTCATGCAAATTTTGTGTGACAAAATTGTAATTTTTAGTTTTAAGTTTGGGTGCAATAAAGAGTTAATAAATATATTAAAGAAATAATGAATAACAACGATAAATTGATTTATTAGTATCCTGATATGAGTCTTCGTGATGGTATATAAAAAGGTTCATCTGTTTCCATACACAACGTATCTACAATATCCACTCACTGGATGTATAAAATTAAATAACACGAGACTTCCGCAAAAGGGTAACAAGTGAAATTGAATTGCAATTATAAGTTAGGCAAGAGAACATCAATAGATTGTTGGGAGTTTTCCGTTTTATTCCATTCGGGGCACCGCTTTACCGACATAACGACTTTACATTCGGGTTAAACTTGTTTATCATTAAAACTTTTACAACTGACAAACATTGACCGAGTTCACTCCACTGCTCTTTCGATTTAATCTGTGTAAGGAAGTAATCAAAAACACTGGAGTTCTTTTACAGTTCGTTAGTATAGAAATATATAAATATTTTGATGTACCTTACGCGTAATTTAAAATAAATATCTCGGTGGTAGGACTTGGTGCAATCCCTTCTGGGTAGGTACCACTAAGTCATCAGATATCCTACCGCCAAACAGCACTACTCAATATTGTTGTTTTCCGCTTTTAAGGGAGCCCGTGTAACTACAGGCACAATGGACAAAACATCTTAGTTCCCAAGATTGGTGGCGCATTGGCTTTGTAGGGATTGTTTAATATTTCTTGCAGCGTGATTGTCTATGGGCGGTGGTGACCACTTATCATCAGGTGGACCACTTGCTCGTCCGCCTAACTATATATACCATAAAAAAAATTTGAAAATATTTTGTTTGTATTGAATTGGTCACTAGTTAGAAAATGTTTAATGAATACAGACGAACACCCGTTCCCTTATATATATCTGAAAAAACTTAAAATATATATTTTACTAAATTATTTACATAAGGCCTTAATTATATATAAATATATATTAAAAATAGTAACTGTACAAATCACGAACGCGAGGTAATGAATGCTAGCAGCATTTCCTCGTTGAATCGCAATCCGATCTTCTTGGCCAAAATTTGAACCAACACTCTCGTCATCGGTGGAGGCAATAAGACAAGCTGTTATACTTTTGATAAAGGTCTTTAAGTACTTTTACTTAAAGGTCCTCGTATTTCAACTACAATACAATAGAATGAAGACATCATTTGGAATAATCGACGATTATTCGTTTCATTTTTTTCCGCGGCGGCTCCGGCTCTTAACACTTTTCCATTGGTATGAGATAGGGTCACTGTTTCATCACACGTAGCATCCCGCAATAGGGATAAATTAATGTATATCTAGAATTAAAATGAACTTATGTATTGTCTTAATTCCATCTTAGCATCATATAGGGAAAAGCTATGTAGTAATACGTATTACTACATACCTTTGGGGACGTCCCCAGTTGCACCACTTGGTTTTACTGACCAGTCACGTCACCTGTACCGCCTCTATACATCTCAGCATGATGTCTAGTAATCTTATCTAAGTGAATATATTTTTTAATAACTTAACTATCTAACATTGAAAGAATAATAAGATGTTATAAAATAAAATATTATTGTATAATGCATCTAGAAAATTATAGAACATTAATAGCAGTTACAGAATTTTGATAGAAGTTTTATAACGATAGGCGAGAATAGCTCAAGTTTCTTTTACGAACGAAACTATTCAAAATATTTATACCGATATCTATATCATACATGTACGCTGCTTTTGCACTTAAATGTGTGTGTAAGCAAACCCCCCTTCCCCATTCATAGTTGCACAAAGCCCGTATACTCAATGATATTTACTTTTTCACCTTCACATTCGTAAAGATCCATAAAATGTGTGTATCACTTTCACCAACAAATTTCGCTTCTATTCAAAAAACGAATTAACGACTTGGTGAATGATAAATATTTATCGTCATTTCGTTCGTATGTATTATAAATTCTTTAATAACAATATTATAAATATTTCTTTTGAAGCTTTATTAAATCTACTGCCTAACGAATTTCTAAAGACAAAATCTAATTATTTTAAGCGGATTATACCAAACGAATATAGAATTTAAAAGAAATTTGCCTTTTATAACCGGACATCGACACGAACAAAGGCTGGATTATTTTTAATAAGACCTCATTAGATGAAAAGATCCAGATGGCGTGAGTTTTTAATTATCACTGACAATGAAATCCAATATTTTCACAGATAATACTAAAAATAACGTCGCATATAACGTTAAATAACATCACATCCTATATAATATGTAAAAATAAATAGATTAATTATTTAAATAAAATATAGATATATATTAAAATTATTTCATGTCTAAATAAAAATAGCAATTAATAACCGATTTTGTTTTAGTTTTAATCTATGTATATGTTGACTTGCATACTAGTTTACTTTTTAATGCTAAGTAGTTTCAACTTATAGCTTTCACCGTCACTGGGTTATGATTATTGAATATTTAATATAACAATCGTTATAATAACAAATCTTATATTGTCTCTGAAGTATGAGCTCGGTCACTTGTGAGAGCGTTTACAATAGCACAAACATTACTTAGAAAGGTTTTTTAATTTTTCTTAACGTAGATATTTTACCGTACAAATGTTATTCTAAATATCTCGATAGTCCAGTGGCTACCATATAAGGCTACAATTGATTGAAGATTCAAAGGTATCTGGCTCAAATTTCGATTCTGTCAAGACCTCCTAACTGACATACCGGAGATTGGAAGACAACAGATGTTTATTCCCGTACCGCATTTTACGTCCCATCGGATTATAATTGTAAGGAAATTAATATTTAAAAAGTACAAAGACTCATATTTGAAATAATAATACAAAATTGTTATAATAGCAACGTTAGATTAACGGATTACCGAAAACTAAATTTTTGTGGTTAAACCTGCTATCGGCCTAATGACTTCTCGGTCGTTATCCTCGACTCTGCTAATTGATCCATAAACTTTACGATATCGTTAGTAAATCTTATGTTTTTTACACGAGTAGGGTTATATTAAAACACTTAAAAAATACTTCTAGGTATTAATACACCATAAAGTTTTTTTATGATATTACGAGGGGTTAAAATTTTATCATGAGCGTTTTTTTTAGTACTGTCAATTGACGTATGAAATATTTATAGAGCGATATATTTTTTTTTAAATCATTCACTGTGACAGTACTCGTCAAAAAGGACTTTGTATATGGGTATATAATATGTCAATGGAAAATAACTTAATAAAAATTTTGATTGTTCTGATAGACGTTCCAAATGAGAAAAAAATTTAGTATCGATAGCCTGATAGATTAATGATACAAATCCTTCGACAAACCTTCGACCAACGATCAAGTCTTCAAGCGCACTATTATTGTGCACTTGCGTTTCTTTTCACGTGATTTTTGCGAAACATGTTTTCATACATGACGTTGTCCGCTTTTTTATATCATGTCAGTAGGCAGACATTAGCACTCTGAGAGATATTAATCATTCCTTACATCGCTAATGCATACCAACTCAGAGAGCAAAGATGCTAGTTGCCTATTGTTGCTATGGCTCTACAAACAGGAACTTAATAACACTAAGTACTGCTATTTTGCTGTAGAATATCTGACGAGTGGGTGGTACCTACCAAGACACGCCTACACTAAGTAAAAATTTACTATAGTCCTCTTGATTCAACATAAAAATATTATCCGAAGGTTATCATACTCAATTTAAACTATGTGGTCTAAAAGACCGAGTAATTAATATTTGTAAGGAACTAATTATTAAGTACATTAGCTTTAAATATTTGTCAATTTGTAGAACCTAATATCATCTATTGTACTCTAGAATAGATCTACGTTGCAGTAGCTATAACCGTTTGTATGTACATAGATTCAATACCAAGAACTCAATCAATCCCAGGAAGTGCTTTGTCAAGCTGATCCCGGTCAATTAAACTTCACGTCGAACCTTATACAATACACATCGTTCAAAGATTTGAAAGTAAATACGTAAATATTTCAAAGCGCAAAAATATTAAGTCTTTGAAAACGTAGTCAAAATAAACATATTTGTGGCATTATGAATAGTTATTAAAACCTTTACACAATAAATTATAACACAGGATATATCCATACTTCCATACTAATATTATAAATGCGAAAGTAACTCTGTCTGTCTGTCTGTCTCGCTTTCACGCCAAAACTACTGGACCGATTTAAATGAAATTTGGTACACAAATAGTCTAGAGCCTGAGAAAGGACATAGGCTACTTTTCTGATGTCCATAACACAAGTGCTTTAACTACTTACATTGGGATCAGAGTAATGTATGTGATGTTGTCCAATATTTATTTATTTATTTATTTATTTATTTATTTATTTGGAAAAATGTGCTGTACAGGGTTATTTAAGTGTTTCTGTATATTCTACCCCTACGGGGGTGATATAAGGGTTGAAAGTTTGTATAGAAGTCCGTCATTTTTAAAATAGAAACATGAAACTTTATTTTTGGGATACTGATCAAAAATTAGTAGATACATATTTAAGCGTTTCTAGATAATCTACCATTAAGGGGGTGAAATAAGGGTTGAAAGTTTTTACGGGAGTCAGTCATTTTTTAAGTTGAAATATGAAACTTTATTTTTGGAATACTGATTAAAAATGAGTAAATACGTATTTAAGTGTTTTTTTGATATTCTACCACCAAGGGGGTGAAATAAGGGTTGAAAGTTTATATCGAAGTAGTTAGAAGCATGAAAATGTTTTTTGTGGCACTGATTAAAAATGAATTGATACGCATTTAAGCGTTTCTTGATATTCTACCCTAAGGGCCGAAATGTGGTATACAAAGAGGTATTACATTAACGTAATATTTTAAGTTAATTTGTAAATATATTCATATTCTACGCGGGCAAAGCCGCGGGTAACAGCTAGTCATAGAGTAAAATCGTGGAAAAACGATTTTATCAATATAGCGAATTCTTCTGGGTATCTTCTGTGATTAAGACTTATATATAAGACTAAAGAAATATAGTATAAATAACGCAATTTTTAAAATGTGAACAGAGTACATACACAGGCTAAATACTCTTTAATAAACATTGACAAACCATTTTTTTTTATATATTTTTTAAGTACAGTCTGTAAATACTTGTTTGTAAAGCTTACAACACAAGGCAAATAATTCCACCAGTTTCAGATAAATTTTTGTATGGTTTTTCTCCAAAGATTTTTCTGTATTGTATTTTTGTGGTGTACAATAAATTATAATAAAAAATGTAAATATGGAGGATTAAATGAAATTAGTTATTAATTAAACTTCAATTAAAATAAAGAGAAATGTGCTATACAAGTACAAATGACCAAGTTGCTTCTTATCGTAATTTACTTAAGGTACTAAATGAGTACTTAAGTTGCTAAAAAGGTAAGAAATTATATCAAGTATTAATAGATATTGAGGAACTATAACTGTTGAGCAGTCAGCTCCTAAGATGAGTTCATGGTGATGAAAATCAGGAAATAGTTGTAAGTATTAAATGAATGACGCTAGCATAAAACCATGGCGAATGGTACAAAGTAAACCCCAATATATAGCACGATGTAGAATATGAAGATCAGGATTCTGATTAGCTATAACACAAATAGTAATGAGATTACACTAGTGACGTCATTATCCGTTGGCAAATGACTAATACCTAGGCTGACAACGCACTAGTATCCCCCTTACGTTGCAGGTCCATAGGCGACGGTGACCATTTACTATCAGCTGAAATAAAAAAAAAAAGCACAGCTTAAATTTTCTTCTCTTGCGTCACAATTCAGTCTCTGCCACGTATTGACATGTGATGGTTATTCTGTATTTCCACATTTCTTCGAACGAAGGTGTTGCGATTCTGACGATTACTGTGATGTCCGCAAATGAAATTCAGCAGAAATATAAATGTTCATTTAATTCACTTCTCGATGAGTTTCATTGAATACGTTTCATTGAATACATAATATTATATTGACTTATATAATATATTTGCTAACTACTTGTAAGTTCTATTATTTTGAATGCGTGTGCTTAAATACCATTTGCATCAGCGCAATAACCAGATATATAGGTGTAATTATCAGCAGAGCTGAATCAATAGTCGAATAGATTCCGCATATTAATAAGGCTACTTTGAGAATAATGGATTTAATTATCACATCAGAAAATTAATCAACGAGGATTGCCTACATTAGGATTTATAATGAGCATTGTCATTATTTCTACGAAAGTATAATACATTATCTAACACTGTGTTGCAATATACATAAAATATTGTAAATTTATTTTATTAGTAAAAAATATATTTGTAAATAAATAATAAGATGAAGAAAACGTTTATTTTGGAAATTATATTTTATTATTTACAAAACAAGCTATCCGAAAATCACAATAATTAACATTTACATGAAACTAGAGCAACGTTGGAAGATGCGCGGAGATCCTAGTCACTCTATTGACAAAAAAACGTAGAATAAAAAGTTAAAGCCTATCTTCCCTAAAATATACTTACGTAATAAGTACGTTGAATAAATAAGTATTTTGTGTATCATTAAAAAGGCACTCTGTAAAAGTTATAGATTTTCCTCCAACGGGGAGACTTGTCCAAACAGCGTGACCATAGCCGATTGTAGGTCAATCAGCAGTGACAAACACTAAAATAAAACTCGCAGCTTCTATTTGTTAACGTGAATCGAAAAATGTAGAAGGAATTTAAAAACTATTTTCTAAAGTAACTTGTAAGAGTTATTTTAAAATTGTATGCTTGCGCTTATAAAACGATGTTGCTCAAGGCCATGTTGTGTACACAGACAAATTTACTTGTCATCCTATTTCAGATTATACATTTACAAGTATATGTATGTAAAGCATATCGTATATTCTATAGTTTTCTACCATTGATAATACGAATAATGTTTCTTGTTATACTCAAGTGACCACTTCACATCGAATGTCTCATTGGCTCGAAGTTTGCTATTCGTAGTGTTATAATTGCTATAGTATGGTTTCTTGTCGACAAAGTACAATAGGAGATGCGTAAGAAATGGTATAATTTGTACAAAAAAGACAAAATACGAAGATACACCACATGCACTCACTAATACCCACAAAAACTAGGTATAATAAAGCTTAACATTACAATACTTCGGCCAATAACCAATATTCTACAAATTACAGGGTAAAAAGACAGGCATAGCCGTAGGCACGGGCTTTGGGGGTTCAATGAACTCCCACCCCCTGAAATTTTTTCGCAGAAAGAAGAATCATGGTTATCGCCCTGACAAAAATATTTTGTATTGATAAAACAAACAAAATATATGAATTTATTTCCTTCTTCAAAAAAATGATGCGTCTAGCCGTTACGTTGGGTTAAAGTAATAAACATCTTTGACTTTATAGCAGATCTGACGATTAAATTAAAATAATCAGTCTAAGGAGGTGCTTTATGTGGCACAAATATTATAATATAGGAAAACAACACGTAAACTGTAAATTGATAAAGAATTGAACATTTTTTATATGCTATAGCATGAGGCTCATCTGATGGAAAGTGACTATTACCACCCATGGATATCTTCAACAGCGATAATTCAAGCCACTCTGCGTTGAATACGGTCAAATAGAAGAAGCTGGTACTGGGCAGCACTCGCCCAGAGGTGAGAGCAGTACTCCTTTTGAGGCCGAATTTGCGCCTTCTATAGTATTAGGCGATGGGTCGACGTGAAGTACCGTCTTGCCTTGCTGAGCACACAAAGCTTTTTTTATGCTAATTTGGCTTTACCTACCAATTGACCGCGACACTGAACGAGCCTTTAAACATCATGGTGTCGAATTGGACTAGGTTTCGCCGGCCCCAGTCCGAGACTTTGTTTAATAAAGATTCCAGTTCAGACACAAGTTTGTTCAGGTTTTCGTCGATGTTTTCCCGATAAATATTAGCACGGCCGTTGTATAATCAGCTAGTGCTCCCATAGGTACCGCAGAAGCTGGCAGCTTATAATGGACTCCATTATCTTGGATAACAGGGAGTTGATGGTTATAGGCCTATAATTGGTCGGGTCTGAGCGGTTACCTTTTTTAGGTATCAGGTGCTCCAAAGCAGTCTTCTAGGAGTTCGGACTGGATATGGACTGTAACTTAGTAACGTTCCCAATGATTCACAGGCTACTCTCAATACTCGTGAACAAGTAGCATCCACGGCAACACTAAAGCGTATTTTTCCTCTTTGAGGTGGCTGAAAACTTTTATGAGAAACAGCCGAGAACAATCACTGGTCAATCGTGACAAACTCATTATACACCTACGTTGTAGGTTGTCTTTGAATTTATATAAAATATGTATCATTATTTTTTATTTATACATATTTTAAGTTGTAAATAAAGTTCGATTACTCGATCCTCACCCCAAATTAATTCCTGGCTACGGCCATGAAGACAGGTACATAATCTATTAAATTACTGTCATAATGAATGATCCAAGTGATTTTAAACGCAGAACCAACGGCTTTAAGTGTCGGACGGAGTACAGGAATCCTCTTGTACTCCGTATACTGAATATTGGATACTAAGCTTATCCAACTTAGTATCCAATATTGTGCATTAAGCAGCTTGTGCTTTTGTGAATTTCTTCAAAGATAATCCCAATAACTTTTTATCGGCTTACTCAGGCATAAACCAAGACCTCGAAGTCAGATAAGTAGCCTTACGAAGTAACTAGACCGACGAAACTGTTATCGGCATATTGGAATTAAAATTAAAGTGGATATAAGTAGTTAAGTGTAACTGTTAGTAGTGCACAATATAGTTGAGTTATTAGTAAATCGCATAAAATACGTAAATCTAAGGTTTGTTTGTATTTTTTCCTAATTCCATTGGAATTTATATATATGTATAGATTTATTTAAGAGGTAGGCGGATGAGCTAATTGGCCACCTGATGGTAAGTTGTTACCATGCCCATATACATTAGCACAGTAAGTAATATTAACCATTCTTTACATTACACCAATGCGCCACCAACCTTATGAGCTAAGATGCTACGTCCTTTGTGCCCTCAAATACACTGATTCACTCAACCTTCAAACCAAAACACAGTAATACTAAGTATTGCCTGTGGAACATAATCCGATGAGAGGGTAGTATCTCCCCAACCAGACTTGCACAATACCCTATCACCAAGTATGAATATGAATATGCAAGACCTTGATAAATAATCCAACTAGTGTAATTAATTAGAAATTTCGGTATTTTGTTTAGATATGTAAATAGTTTAGTATAAATCACTTGAATATTTAATTGAATATGGAGATCAACCGCTAAAACTAACTTTATTAGCGTAACACATTATTTCACTATCGATAAGTTACTAAAACAAAGTTATTGTATGAAAAACTAAATTACTAAATTGAACAAGTAACTTTTGACGATATAAATTCGTACTATATCGGCATTCTAATAAAAAGCATTTTTATATGTGCTACCCGATCAAATAAACAGTAGCACGGAAGAATATAAACACAACAATTTATGAAATAAAACTAAAAACCAATTTCGGATTGCACGGATGAATTATGACACTCAGATTACAATAGTAAAAGGCATGCACCAAATGTTTTTTTTAATGGTGGTCGTTGAATTTGTATATTCGTTCAATGTAATAATAAGTTTTATTACAAGCTAATTGAAACACCGTTTTCGTTGTTAATCATATTAAATATTAGGGATCACTCCACTTGAATAAAATATAATTTAATTTAAAGTCTTAATTTTCGAGTCTCTTTTCATTTTAGATTTCAAAAATATTTTGTATCTCATATCAATGAGGTGATATAGGTTTGGAACGGCTTAAAAATGAATATGAAAATACTTTTCAATCGAAGCAATTTTACACGTTAGAAAAATCCTATAAAACCCTTCGGAATATGCGAAATGCGGAGTGCACTGACGTACCAGGATAAACTAAATCCAATTTATAAATGTAGAAAACGAACATTTTAAAATATTTTTCTAAGTCGTAATTCCTAACAGCGGTAATAACTTAAAATAAAAGTCTTGGGTTCACAATATTAAATAAGTGTGTCATTAATACCATATATTTGAAAAAACAGGGTTTATTATCAGTTTTACAATTAATTTGAAAGTTTCTTACTGAATATTGCTATTACGTTCCGACTCATTTTAATCAAATCATAGATTTTTTTTATTACATAATTATGTATTGTTACTGACTGCGCTATTTTGTTTCTTAATTATCATTAAACTAATCAGAGTCCAATGTTAGACACAGGCCTGTCCCTAGCTGTGTTAGAGCTGCTGGTTCCGTGCGCGTGCATTTTTAAATTAGGTGTAATTTAAGTTACAAATCATAATATCAATGTAATAATAAGATTTATCACAAACAAATTAAAACACCGTTTTTGTTGTTAATTAATATTAAATAATTATTAGGGATCTCGAAGTATTTTTATTTGTTTATAACTTTACCAACCAAACCACACAATAATCAGTCCTGTCTCTTAATATCTCATGAACCACCTGAACTTCACCTTACGTGAAAAACAATAATCTTCGTACTTAAGGATCAATATCCACAAATATATCCGTGTACGCAAATTACGATGTGACTTTTACCTGTTTTGACGAAGCACTACAAAGACTTTAATGTCCAAACCATTATTAATACCCGAGGTAAGCACACTTTGATGTACAATACTAAATTTATAGCGTTTAATTAATTTCAAGATTTTTATTATTTAAATTTAAAAAAAAAGTATTTATACAATATATATTAACAAATGGTATAGGTTACATCGCTATTATATTATATAAGTAATTATAAAGTTATTATATTTAATAAAAAAATAGTATATATCTTCGTCGATTTAAACTTCCGCTGTGAACTTGGAAAATGTTTTTATACTTTGGTTGTACCAGTTTATAAAGTTGATTTGTGTTTTATTTATATTTTTTTGTACAAGTTATTATGGCTAGTTAGCCATATGCATTTCTTACAGACAACCCCGCAGACAAGGACTTAAGAGAACGAGAATAAAGACCAGGTAGGTGATGCAATAATACATCGTCCTCGTTGGACAAGTTGCTTGATATAAGGCCTCAGTTCCCAAGATTCTGGTTTCAAATCCCAGGTCGACTTGATAAAAAGTTATTGGGATTTTCTGTCGAAGAATTCCCAGTAATAGCCCGAAGTCTGGAAGGTGTAAGTGTACACTCCCGTTCCTTAGACAGCACGTTGGTCCTGCGCCTGAACTCTTTCCACTTATTGGATTCGCCGTCCCATCAGAATATAAGAGTGAAGGTTTAAAGAGTGCACTTATATTTGCGTACATACTTCTACTTATATGTATATGTTATAATATGTCCTGTATAGTTGACAGGTCTCCCTTGGCCGCGTGACCGAAAGAAGTCAGGACGACATCACCAATAATATCTTATATAAAATATTGTATCGTTTTAAATCAGGTACGAGCTTTAATAAAATAATTAATTATTATTCTACGTTTCAAATAGAGTAATCACTCATGAAAGTTAATAACGTAGCGTTTAACGTTAGGTAGGTTGTGTTTAACTATCTTGCAATATTCAAAATTTCATCCAAATCTATCCAGCCGAAACAACGAACTTTCAGACATATATATTCTTATAATTACCGAATATTACGTTTGTAACCTAACCTAATTTACATTTTTTTTTACATTTTCAGCAGTTCTTATTTCCTCCTTACCGTACCTTATCTTTTATTTATTTATTTTTTTAAATATTACCTTCCTTGTACTGAAAACTGACAATGTTGCGTGAATTGTAAAGCACGAAGCTTGTAAATCGTTTCGGTGAGTTAAAGAGGACATACATCACACTGCGGTGGCGCGTTGCTCCGTTCGCAGTATAAACGAAATAGCACCAGCTCCTTCAGCAAAAACAGTAGTCTACAATTTATACTTGCAAATAAATTATATCACAAAATAATTATTAATCTTGTGTAGTCGGGTAAGGTTTACAAATAGCTTATCTTTGTTTCTGTTACAAATAGTATAAATTTGACACAAAGATTAGTATTAGATAATAGTTTATTGTCTGAATATCATATAAAATTAATTTGTACAACAAAATCAATTCTTATTTATTGAAAGAAATACCAAAATTAACTGTATTAAATTTCAATTATTGAATTTTTCGTTTATAGTTTGAAATTCCGAACAATAGTCGAAAATATATTTTAATAAAAAATATACCAATAAATACCCTTAAAAAATAATAAAAAAAAAACTTTTATATCAAATTATTTAAAAACACATCATGACATAGAACCTTAATTAACAGTGTCAAATCGGAACGAGTTGCGACTGGCTAGCTACATATAATTATGGGGTTTACAGCTTTCAAAATAAGGGCAAAATCCTGGTTGAAATAACTTTTATTCATCTCTTCACATTGCATCTGCCGAGCTGTAATGCTTAAAGTAAATGTTTGAAATAACATTTTTCGAGTATTTGTATTTTGACATGTGTGCTTTCTGTCGAGAGTATATTTCGCATACGATATAATATTGTTGGGTGGCTATTCGAATACACTGCGACGCCGGTGCCTTGATTGCTTGTTATATTTCTATTTGTATGCAATTTATTTGTGACTGTTGTATGGAAATCGACTGTGAATATGCATTACGTTTGCGTTATATTGACTTTGAAATTGGTAGCGAATTTAATATTTTATTGACGTACTACGTATCAAGGTAACTAGGAATTATTTGGATATTTAATTCCTCTGACTCAATGGTGGATTAAAAATATTTTTAGTATAATTAAAGTTTAACAATCAATAAAAATATTAGGCCTCATCTTTTTTTGAGTATTTCACTTGACGCTGCTTCACGTTGCTTCAAGGTGGGTTCGTGGTCCATTAGGTTTCCTGAAGATGTTTTTCACCACCGCCGCCGACCACTAGATGAATTATAAACACAAATCAATCGGTTCACGTCTGATTCGTGTCTGCTAACTACTGAGCTATCAGATATCATCAACATGCATGTTTTTTTTTTAAATAGCCGTTATGTCTCTTCCGGCACATTGGAAACATCGAAATTAAAAGGTTATTAGAATAAAAAGTTAAGCGATACATAAACATATAATAAAATAAAAAAACATATATATATATTATATTTTTCTTATTATAATAACGATGTATATATACATAATATTAGTGCCACACTCATAAGGTGGTAGAGTGCGGCAGAGGATAAGGCTCTAATAGAGCCGTCAAAACAATTACCGTCACGGCAACACGACTAGGCTTACACATAAATATTTTACATAAACTAACTTTAATTATTATTACAGCATCTACCCGTTCCGTTTTTTAAAGTGTTGTCTCAAACAATAAAAAAATACATATAAAACCAACCGTCCAACCGTTTAGGGAGAGTTTAGTTACATATATACCTACGAACAGAAGGTCATATACATATAAATATATAAAAATAAAGATGTCTAATAATAAAAACTTACTAGACTGTATGACAAGTAGCTTAACACGTGCTTAAGTTAGATGGACTGACAAATTATTTTGCAAGATTGTTACATCTTTTTATTTAACTATGATCCACTTTAAAACTTACACATACGAACAATTGAGTTTAAACAAAAACATAAATTAAAATTTATTGACTTGAAGAGGGTTCTTAATTGGTAAATTATCCGAATAAGGTGCAAAATGAACTAGAAACACATTTATATCCCGAATTTCATAACTTATAAATATATTAAAAATTATTTCTTCATAATTACTATTTGGCGTCGTTGGCGGCCTTGTAGGTGTGGTTATACACAAGACCATAGATCCCGAGGTCCTAGGTTTGAACCCTAGGTCGGACCGTTAAAAGCAATTAGATTTTTCTGTAAATATTTTCAGCGGTCGGAAGCCACGTGTGTGGAAGTTGAAAGTGTGTGCACTCCCGGAAATCACGTAAAAGCCGTGGCCGCTGCCCTGAACTCTTTCCGGTCGTGTTGGATTTGCCGTCCCATTGAATTAGAGTGAGTGAATAGAGTTCTACGTATATATTTATTTAGGGCAAGTCTTCTTTAAGATTAGCCACCCTGGCCAAAATCGGTCAAGGGGCCCTTATTTAGGATCCTACCTGACTCACGATCCCAACGATTTAGTTATCTTATTGCTGCTTGTTAATTTGAGTATTATATTTTATTAGCTTTTTCAATTTCCAAACATGTCTTCCTTTAAGCAGAGATTTAGATATATGTGTAATAAGACAATAATAAATTCTGCTATCAAAAAAATTTAATTAGCATTTTTCGTTCCGGGTTTATGTTGTACGTAAACATAAGTAAATTGGTCACTGACCTTTGTATGAGTACGAAAAGGAAATATTTCTGGCCTCTGTGGACTAATATCCAAAGTGCTTAATAAAATAATTCCAAATATACATTTTGTTGCCCAAAAATGTTACACACATTTAACAAGCTCCATTGTAAAAAATAATAAGTAGTTTGTTAAATAAAAGAATTTCTATTGAAAAAATATTAATAACTCAAATGTTGCGAGCACTTTAAAATTTACAATAAAGTTTTGAATTCCCTAATGAATTATTTTTGCTTATGTTATGCAGTACAAAATCAATTGAAAAGAAAAAGTTTTTACTAATAAATCAAGAGAATTTAACCCATTATTCATAGGAAAAGTAATAAAAAATCAATGGTTACGGTGAATCGGGTTTATTCGTTTAGTTGTTCATTTTGACAACTCATTTGACACTTAAATCATGTCAAATGTGAACTCACCCATATTGCGTAGTTATGCTCAATTATTTATTAATTTATAATGAAAATATTTTGGCATACTCGTAAATGAACCTTCATAGACATTAACACTGTAAAAACATTCACCATACCTTACATTACCAATCTTGAGACCTAAGATGTTATGAGCCTTTTCTGTAGTTACTAGCGCACGCACCTTTCCAACTGGACTACAACAATGCACCGCTGTTTGTTGTGTTGATTGCTGTTTGAGCAACAAAACCGTATACCATATGTTATCATATGCATTTTTCTCTTAATCTTTATCTATATTAATAAATTCGTTCAGTTATAGATTGTTAAAAAATAATGATTTTTAATTGACAACATATATCCGCCGAATTCGTATAATTGAGATATTTCGATATTAAATCCATAAAATTAAATGACATGAAGTTCAATGGTCGGCCATGTTTGGCGTTTACGGGTGCGTTTAGAAAGTGTGTTTCAAATAATAATTTCGTGTAGCGCTACGGTAAACTCAATGGAAACTTATCCACAACAAATTATTTTAAAAGATAAACCGTATTTATTTTACTGGAGCGAAGCCGAGTTTTCATCTAGTTGTAAATAAATAGTTATTCATGAGTTTTTTTGGCATTACTAACAAAATCTGGTTTTAGTGATTGTTATTCTTTTTTATTATAGTTATTTTTAAATTATTTTCACTTAAAATTGTAATTGACTTTTATATAGTTATCGACTCTTCTATTGCCTACTCGTCTATTCTGTTTATGTTAATCTATCTTATGTAATCTTCTTTTGTCTAATCTATTCGTTCTTTGTCGGTGGCTTTAAAATTATGTCTCTACGGAAATTAAATTCGATCAATTCATTCCAAATTAAAAAACTAGCTCAATCGTGAATGTTGAGATTAAAAAACTATGTAAAATAAATTGTTTTTTTTCTTCAAACAGAATATAAATTTTTGAAAACTCAATTTCAGATTTATCTAATTAAAATGTCCTAAGCTGAGTATAATCAACAGCATTCTAGTAGACTAACCAATAGAAAAACTAATTTAACCTTTTCCAAGAAAACGGGGAAGTGGAAGAACCATGAGACATTTGCAAGATTTTTTTAAAAATAATAAGCATATCAATATACTGATTCTGCTATTTAATACAGTTTTTTATCTATATCCAAATTTGTACGTTCATTTAGAGACTTGTTGCTTTCTTTTTCTTCTTCTAGAACCTCACCCAGATTATTTTCTCCTATTGTTTGCGAACGTTATATGAAGCACCCAGTCAAAATTATTGTTCGCTAGTCATGTCTCTTTACTTTACGCTGCACAAAAAAAAAAATCTGTTTTTGTTTTAATAAATGTAAAAAATTAAATTGTTTCAAATTATGTGTTTACATTAAAAATTGAACTCTTATAATATATGTTTTGTTTGTTTTCGTATGTCTAAAACTCTAGGCTAAAGAATAACAAAGGAAGTTAATCTCGACCGCACCGATCAATCTCCGACGCGAATTCCATCCTTCGTGACATCGGTGAAATAATATGTGCTCATTTATCACAGGTAAAAACTGATAGGCAATAATATTTATTTGAAATTTCTGCCACTTATAAATTTCATGTATACAAGTGTAAAATTAGCAAAATGTTTTCTGTGGAATTTATATTTCTAAAAAGTGTAGGCAGACTAAAGGCAGATAGACTTTTTTTTCGGTACGGACCAGGCACCATTACAGTGATACATATTAAATAGGCACAACTTGAATTATACGGTTGACGCGGATGTTTGGAATTTCTTACAGTAAGTAGACAGTCCTCTGTGTCGATGTTCAGTTTAATTGGTGACGGGGCTTTCTGCAAGCCCGTCTGGCATCATGATCCGTATCATCATCCACTCATCATATATTCAATAGCAATATTTTGTACTGATGAGTTCCGGTTTGAGAGGTGAGTGGTTGAAATTACAAAGCAACCTTTTCACGACACAATTTATATAAACTTTGTGTTGTTAGTTGGGAGTTTATTTAGCTAAGATGTGAACTATATATCACCGGACGAGGGCTTTGTATGTGACGGAAGTAATGTTTCGTAGTTTTTACTTAGTCCTGTCTTTCTTCTAATTATATTAAGTTTTGTCTCAGTTTTTTGGAACCCATAGTCTTCTTAGAGTTATTTATTTTTTTAGTTGTATTTAATGAAACGAGAATTAGTTATAATTAATTATTTTCTTAATGATATCGGTAGGCGGACGAACAAATGGGCCACCTGATGGTGAGTGGTCACCACCGCCCATATAGACATTACTGATGTTCTATAAATTCCAGCTTTCAGTTTATTACAGTTTATACAAAATGTTGCCAACCTCAAAAACATATTTAATAGACAAAAAGACAATGATAAATAATAGATTAATTATATTCGTCAACAAAAACATTTAAAAGTTAGTAAATGAATATTATATTATTTTAGTCAATATCTTGTATAACATTTAAAGTTAATTTATTTTAAATAACATTACATTATTTATAGATAACAATATGCACATATTCAGACAAATACTATTTTATTATGAAATGTTTCGGTAAGTTTTTTGCTGTTTATATAAATACTAGTTTTTACCTGCGGCTTCGTCCTCGTAATACGGTTTGCAATTGGTGGAGTTCGTAGGTGCTAGATTTTAGGTATAAAAAAGTACCCAAAACAATACCAAAAAAGTAAGTAAAGTCATACCTTCCTCGGAGTTCAAGCTTAATTCATACCAAATTCAAAAATGTGGTTTGGCCGTGAAAACGTTAAAGCTACTTTCGCATTTATAATACAGAGTATTGATTTAGGAAGAATATTAGGCAATCGTACTGCTCATTTTGTAATATATATTATTTTTGTAGACTAAACTCGTCTAAAAGAAAATCCTTTACTGATGAAGTACTGAACACGGACTTTAAATGCTATATATTTTTGCCATCTGATAGGTACTAAAAAAACCATAGGGGTGAGAATAAATAAACTCTTTGAAGGCGTTTTGGACTGCCGCATCGGAGTTGAATTTTTATCCTTGTAAGAAATTGACCAAATTCTGGAAAAAATGGTAATCTGTTGGAGCAAGGTCCGGGGAGTACGGTGGATGTCGCAGATATTCCAATTGTAGCTCATTTAACTTAGTGGTTGTTTGTTGTGCAGTGTGTGGTCTTGCGTTGTCGTGAAGCAGCAGTGGCCTAGAGCGATTGACCAATCTCGGTTGCTTAGCAGCTAGTTCTTCCTTCATGGTTTGCTGTTGCTGACAATGGATATCTGCCGTAATCGTTTGGCCAGATTTTAGAAAGCTGAAGTGAACGACACCGGCGCTAGTCCACCAAACACTCACAAGTAACTTTTTTGAGTCAATTTTCGTTTAGGGTAGTATTTGGCTAAATCTCCAGGGTTCAGCCATTGCAACGAGCGCTTCCGATTTTCGTACAGTATCCACTTTTCATCACAAGTAATGATTCGATTTAAAATGCCTTAATTATTGCGTCGGTTAAGCAAAGTAACACATCAGTCGATGGGTGTTTGCAAGTTCGATTCACTCAATTCACGAGGTACCCATCGTTCACGTTGTTTTTACTTTCCCGATTTGCTTCAAGTGGATTAATACAGTTTGATCATTTAACCCGAATCCTACAGCTATCTCTGAAGTGCTTTGTGATGGATCCGCTTCCACAATAGCCTTAATTCTTCATTTTTCACTTTGGTCTCCGGCCGTCCAGAGTTGGTTCTGAAGGTCGAAATTTCCAGAACGAAAACATTGAAATGACACCAGCGCCGTACACATAATTAAACCTTCGAGCTGTTTCTGCAGCACTGATGCCACGCTAGAACTCGTACTAGTAAATATACCGATATTTCATGTTTTCTATTTTGCGGTTATAACAGACGCCAAAAAAAAAATAATGAGGAAAAAATAAATGAATGACTGTTTTCAAAACTCAAATGTACCAGATAAATGAACTTATACATTTGAATTTGGAATTCTTCACCAAAGCGGAGATATTTCAGATCAAAGTGGTCACTACGACAAAACGCATATTTCATATGTAAGGACCTAATATTTGTAGCTGTAATTGACAAATAGGCATATTATTCATGGGAAATAAAGTTTTCATGATATTTTAATTTAAAAATAAATCATTTACGACTGAGTATGACTTATTCATGATAAAAATATTATTATCAAAAACGCTTCTTGTTATTATGATATAATGATAAACTAAAACTTATTTTATTTAGTTCGAAATAAAGAAGCATTTCATTATATATATTCATTTAATAATAAGGAATCACCTTTCTTAGATCTTTACACCAATTCACGAAACAGAATCATCTCTGTATTGTGATGAACAATTCTGTTTATTACGCAGAGAATTGGTTAGTTAATTTAGAAAATCCGAAAACGGTTGGAAATGAGCTCGAAGAATTTCGTCTCATTTCGTGAGCTTTGTTGAATAAAGGACGACTGTGTGTTACGACAAACTTTTAAGAGAAATTATTTTACTAAATGGGCATAAAATTATAATCTACTTATTGTATCATAAATCTTTATTGTATTTATGTTTTATGGAGAAAGAATTCGTGGATTACTAAAAAATTGTAGGGTGGAAGTTTGCGCAATTAATTTCCTTTTTATCCAATAGAATTACAAGAAAAATCTTCAAAAACATTTCATCTACATATACACGCCGCTCTTTGCAGTTTTATTACGTTTATACTCTTGCCCGGTTCGTATTCGATTATCCAATAAGTATATCAAAGAAATAGTTACATATTTTCTAGAACACGCCAGACAAGTTTCAGGATAAATGACGCCCTGAAGCAGTATTTATTTAACAAAAAATGTTTTTCTTCGCTTATATTTTTAGCTAGATTATTTTACGTTATTACGAAATTTGACATCTGCGTATAATATGATATTTTCTTATCTTAATCATCATTATATATCAATACATCAATCATAATAAATAAAATTAGTGTTAATTGATTTAGCATTGTAACTAATTTGTTTCAATGAAACAATGAAATTCTGACTGAAATTTGGAATACAGGATCAAATTTACAAAGTGATTTTTTGTAAATAAAAAAATATTTTTACACTCAAAAATTTATAAGGAATACGGACGACCGATTTCCACTTGCCACTTCAAAAAATTTCATATTCATAAATTCATGACGTTGTCTGTAATGGACAATTTTTCTGCAATAGTCTGATGTCGGCTCTTTTAATGCCCGAAATTGAAATTCAAATGTCCCTTTGAAATTTGAAAGGAAATTTAATAGGAATCGTCGACGCTATTAAAATAATCAGCTTGTTCTTCTGTTCAAATTTTTAACGTTACTTTAGAAGCGTTGTGTTTACATCGCATTAAAATATCGATATTTCGCGTTTTATCGTGATGAAGTGTATTAATTCGTCATACCTAACACGGGTCAAGTTACATTATTTTTAGCCGTCTGCTGCGCAGACAAGGGTTGCCTTGATTTTATGCGTTGGCATGCACATGTTTTTTTGTACATAATAAGTTTTTGATTGGCAGTAGTTTTTGTATATTTTGTAGAGTATGCAATTGTTTTATGGGCTTTACTTAAATATTGTTTATCTAGTATTTACAAATCATTATTTAAATAATCACCCCCTCAACAATATTTATAGGTAAAGCCACAAATGTTTCAACGTGACGCAAGATACTGAATTTGTTTTGGATTGCATATTATTTTTTTTTGTTAGATTTTAAAATATGAATGGGATGTGACTTTGGAATCTGAAAAGCAACGTCTGCTCAAGTGTTCATACGAAGCATGTTTGTCGTAATAATAAGTATTGGTCGGGCTTTGTGTATGTAAGTCTGGGTAGGTTAGGCAGCAATACTTAGCTTATAATATTATTGTAGCCAGGTTCGAACGATGAGTGACCTAGTGTAGTTACACTACGATCTAATAAGATCTAGGGGTCTAATGTGCTACATCCCTTGTATCTGTAACTACAGGTACAGGGGATCCCGATGTTGGAGGCGCATTGGATATGTAAGAAATTATTAAAACACTTTACGGCGCCTGTGGTCCATTTACCCGACTGCTTAACTATTTTATAAAATAACCTTAAAATTATATAATGACAATGTAATCTTCAATCTATCAATATATCAACATGCATTGAACCATTGAAATAGAGTGTTTGTCAACCAAATAATATACTATTATTTAATAATTACCTTATTAAATAGATTAAATCTGTTTGCGGGATAAAATGTAATTAATGCTACATCACAAACGAGTATTATTATATAAACGAACACACAAAACATAAAACTCAAATATTAAATGGAATATTTATCGGAAATCCTCTGCGGATGCTATTTTATTCGTACCACGTGGAGATAATCACGATAATGGAGAGATTAAACGTTTCAATTCGAAATGTTAGAATTGTATGGTTTGGTTTTTAGTATATATATTGTTAACGTTATAAGGTATTGTCTTTTTTAAATAAATAACTACACTATATAATCATTATTAGGGGAGGGTAACCATAATTGATATAACCAATTTTATCATTTTTTTCGTAGGTATGTTTAAATATTGTCACATTATAATAATATTTATATATATTTTGAAGAGTTACTGTAACAAAGACTGAAGTTATTGACAAACCTAATGACGGGAGTAAAATTGTTCAAAATAATTTGTAAATTAATAATTAGGGAGCTTTACTCAGTTATCTCATGGCCTCCAGACCTTTAAGTCCGGTCCTTGTTACAGCATAGATGATACTCATACATAGCATTCTGGCCTACTGCCGATTTTTATATATACTAAGTAAGGACAATGAGATTTTCATGTGCTTAATTTGTATTTATAATTCATCTCGTTCTCGGCCGTGAAGGAAAACATCGTGAGGAAACCTGCATGTGTCTAATTTCAACGAAATTCTGCCACGTGTGTATTCCACCAACCCGCATTGGAGCAACGTGGTGGAACATGCTCTAAGCCTTCTCCTCAAAAGGAGAGGAGGCCTTAGCCCAGCAGTGGGAAATTTACAGGCTGTTGATGTAATGTATGTAGATGTGTATACGATGCGTACACTCTCAAGTGATTGTAATCTTTTTTTTATGTCATAGGTGGCAAACGAACAGGAGGCTCATCTGATGCAAAGTGACTACCAACGCCCATGGTCATTTGTAACACTCGGGGACTTGCAGGCGTTGCTGGCCTTCTTCTCTTTATTATTATTTTTATTAAATAATATTTATGTGACAATATTCTTAAATAAACTTTTACTTATTGTGTTTCTTATTTTTTAACTAAGACTTATATTTACTTATTAATTGTCGTACACACGTACATACAAATGGATCGCGTCAAAATGTCATGTCACATCAAAGTGAACCTGCAAAACCGAATAAAAATTCTCAGTAGTTTAAAACGAGGTCTCTAAAAAAATACTTTTGCTGTATGTTGATTTATAATACTATTACATTTGCATATTTAATTTAATTGAAAATTTGTATATATATGTATATCATTATACATAGGAGGACTGGTAAATTAGTCACCTGATTGTGACCATTGCCCATAGAAATAGGCACAAGAAATATTAATTCTATACATCGTTAATGCTTCTCCAAACTTGGAAACTAACTTGGGAAGTAAGATATTATGTATATTTTGCCTGGAGTTACACATGCTCAATCACCCTTGAAACCGGAACACAACAATTCAATTAATATTGTTGTGTTCCGGTTTGGCGATAGAATATATAATTAGTGGGTGACAAAACACCATCTCTAAGTAAAAACTAGTTAATATCCCTAACCCGGAAGCTACGTATCTATATATAAATCCTATACGTGCCTTATGTATGTTACGTTACACACACATATATATACAAATACACATCAAACACACAGTAATAATATTATTCTTATTCAAACGTTCATGAATGATTTACTGTAATCGTTCACAGTAAATCTTGTTCTGTCTGGTTTTGATGTAAATTCGTGACTAAGACGACGATCTGACCAGAGAAGATGGAAATTATTAGAATGTTAAGTATATCAAATGAAATCAAATCACAATCGTTTTAAATGTCATGTTTCAGTTTGAAGGGTGAGTGAGACAGTGTAACATAATAATAATAATAGTATAACCTATTTATTTCCAAGGTTGGCATTGGTGCTGTAATGTAATGTTATATTTTTTGATATTGTGGTGGTTGCTCAATAGTCCGCCTAACTATTTCACTGTTAGCCTACACACATTCTATTCAAATCGTCTGCGAAGATGTACAAGGTTAAATAATTTATTTCAAACAGTTTCAGTACTCATTTGTTTATTATAAAAAAACTTTGTTTATGTGTGCGTGTGAAATAATAGATAAATATTATATAATAACCATCCGCTTAGTTACTTTTTATTTTAAAAACACAAATAGCGCTTTGTATCGACTATCGGTTGAGGATAGGTGGATGGCTTAACTAATGATCACAGAATTATAATCATTCTTTGACAATGAAAAATAAATTTGACAAACGAAAATACATTTTACAAAATCGAAAAAAGAAAGGCCAAAGATCATAGAAAGTACTAGCTTATTATACTGGTCTGTTTTTATCAATATTAAGAAAATCAAATAAATGTCTATGCTATATTCTATATGTCTTGCTGGGCAAGGGCATCCTCGCCTCTATATAAAATATTTGGCTCTATGGTGGATACAAATGTGACAATTTCGTCTGATACACGGTTTTCTTTAACCACCGAGTAAAAAATGAATACGAAACACAAATAACTTGCCCGGGTTTGAATCCGCAATCTACGGTTTAAATTCCCATATTGATCATTTTATTATTACATTTTATATAATGTACATTTATAAAAATAAAGAACTAGTCTTACCCGCGATTTTATATGTTGATTTTCAGGTGTTAGGCATAAAAATATACCTTTTGCCTTCCTTGAAATTCCATTTGTTTCATAACGAATTTCATGAAAATCGGTTCAGCCGTGAAAGAGCAAAAGATAGACAGGCAGGCAGAGTTTTTTAAACATTCATAATATTAGTATAGGTTATTACCGATGCTTTTATTCTGAGAAATTTAATAGAACGTTATATTGCCGTCTCCATGCTCCACACAAGATTTGATTGGTTCGTAATCACGTATCGGTTTATGTAGCTATATATAACTCAGCGCGCTTGTTGTTCTTGTGGCTTGTCAGTGCTATCCTTATTCAGTGTCAGTCTATTTTGAATAATGTACGTTAAATTCTCGCTTGGTGCACATTTATGAATCATGCAAAATTAAAATATCAAAACTCTGAAGACAATATAAACTACTTACAGCTTTATCAAACTCATGTCATATTCTAGAGAAGATATATCTCTTTCAGACGAATTTTAGACAAAGGATCTCGGAACGATACAATTTTTTTTTTTGTACGCATCAATGCCTTTTTATAAAGTCAATTTACTTATTTTCAGTCTACTGTCTAACTTATTCTAAGTGGGTATCACAGAAGCCCATTAAATTAGTGACATTCACCTTATGGTCGTGTACTGTTAAACTATTGAGACAGTTGTTTTCAGCTTTGACTTTCATTATTCTTTCCATACTATCCTCTTTACAAAACACGAAATATACATTTATGAACATATGTTCCTACAGATATTCCAGCTACCACTTAATAACACAAATTCCTGGAAATTGTCTTCAAAGTATACGAAATGAATGAGAGAATTCAATTGTAGAAGCAAAACAACACACGATTACATCAAATAAAGGTTAATGTAGACACAATAAAGAAATAGTTTTTATATACTTTTTTTTATATACACAGTTTATTTGGCATGTTTACTAGGAAGGCGTAATAACAATATCTTTGTAATATTTGGCAAATTATATTTATCAGAATAATTAATAACAGCATTGCTTTAATTATTTTTCACTGTAAATTAATATAAACATAAACATAATCAGCCTGTAAATTTCCTACTGCTGGGCTAAGGCCTCCTCTCCCGTTGAGGAGAAGGTATGGAGCATATTCCACCACGCTGCTCCAATGCGGGTTGGTGGAATACACATGTGGCAGAATTTCGTTGAAATTAGACACATGCAGGTTTCCTCACGATGTTTTCCTTCACCGCCGAGCACGAGATGAATTATAAACACAAATTAAGCACATGAAAACTCAGTGGTGCCTGCCTGGGTTTGAACCCGAAATCATCGGTTAAGATGCACGCGTTCTAACCACTGGGCCATCTCGGCTCTTATTAGTAAATTAATGCGAAACTTAAAATAAAAGATACTAAGACTGTGTAGTCACAAGCAAAGCCAACAAATATTACTTCTTCTACGTTAGCATATTTCCACACCAAATATTGCCGTTTCATAATCAGAGAGAAATGGGGTGTATTGCTTACCGTATACATTTTATTGCAAAACCCTCGAACCAAACACGCGGTATTTTATTATAATCTCAAGATTTTACTACGAATATAAGGTAACGTCTGCTTTGTAATCTCAAGCAAAATGTTCCTTCGTTTTATCTCCAAGTTTCATGATATTGGCGCGACACCTTGAAATAAACACCTGAACTTAAAAATGCTATCGAACTAGTTGAATATTATGTTTATTATTTTGTAAGTCTGCGCTGTCAATCGTAGGATCTAATTTATTAAATCCGTTGTATATCTAATTACACTGCCTCACTCACCAAACTGAGACATGGCTATATATATTATCGTTGTTTGGTGGTTGAATAATTGATGAGTCCTTGGAAATCCAGACGACCTTGAATCGCTTAACTTGTAATCTAGATAGAAAATTGAAAAGAAAAGATTATTTTCCTAACCAACTTTTGATGTTTGCCTTTTTGTTTGTATGATGCTTTAAAATTTAATCCATTCAATGTGGTGTCTCTACAATTAACACAATATAAGATTAACAGCGGAAAACCTACATGAACGTTATACATATATTTTTTTGTGAATAACGTTTTTTTTTAATTCCGCTCTTATACATTTTTAAAATAGGAACGCGTAGTCTGACTGCCAGTAATGCTTTGTTCGCTTTTAAACTAAGACTGCCTATTCAAGTAGTAATTACTCGGTCTGCCGCTCTAAAATTACAGGCAATTAATTGAATAGGTAATTTTAAATATAAGATTAGATAATTTATTTACTATAATAATATGAACCTAGTGGTATAAAATGAATGAAACCTTTTTTAAATTAAATTTATAATTTCAAATAGTATACATTAGTTCAGTTAAAATTGTAATTTTTCGATTACAATTTACTTTAATTTTGTACCTCTAGTAGTTGTAGAGCCAGTGTAACTACAGCCACAGCGATGTAAGGAATGGTTAATATTGCTTATATATTTATATATATATATATATACTGTTTATATATACTGTTATATAATATTTAACCACGCCATTATCATTATTCACGCGGCGGTGGTGACCACTTAACATCAGGTGATCCATTGGCTTTTTTATTTTATATCATAAAATAAAAAGTAATTTTAAATAACTTCATGTGCTGCAGGTCCCGCTGATTTAAAATAAAGGAGCCGATCAAAATTTATCTTGATATTCCATCTAAAAATTCTCAGTGGCAACCTAAAGTTTGGAAGTTTGAGGTATTTTGCACCTTAATTTGGAAAACACGTAAAGTTGGTCATTAGTCCTGCGTCTGTACTCTCCAGCCGTGTCGGCTCTTTGACAGATTCAATTATGACGTTGAGATACGAAGAGCATCTATTTTTCGCTTTTTTATTTGATGGACATAAATTCTTTGGCACAGTTAACGTTACCTAATTACATCTTGTTTGCATGCAATTATGCATTTTTTTTTGTGCATTTTTTTACATTAGCAGCCTCTAAATTTCCCACTACTGGGCTAAGGCCTCCTCTCCCTCGAGGAGAAGGTTTGTAGCATATTCCACCTCGCTGCTCCAATGCGGATTGGTGGAATACGCATGTGGCAGAATTTCGTTGAAATTAGACACATACAGGTTTCATCATGATGTTTTCCTTCACCGCCGAGCACGAGATGAATTATAAACACAAATTAAGCACATGAAAATTCAGCGGCGCCTACCTGGGTTTGAACCCGAAATCATCGGTTAAAATGTATGCATTCTAACCATTGGGCCATCTCGGTTCTTCCACTGGGCCATCTCCGCTCATTTTTTGTGCATAAAGCATAAATAGATTAACAGAATTTACACAGATTATCTTACAGCTGTGATGAACATACACATTGTATTCTTAAGTCAAGTAAAGTAATCTCAAATGTAATTAAATGTTCCAACTTTATAACGATGACTGTCCTGAAAAGGCTAACTGTATTCTCGTCGTGTAACAAAGATATAAATCTTTTGATAATGACTGTTACGAGCTTTTATTTACTATGTAATATTAGTCGTCTGAAAATTATCCTGATCTGAAAATGAACTAATCAAAGACAATACGATTTAGATATAGACAATTTTATTACATTCTATTAAATATTATAATTATTCCTAAGTTTATACATTACGAAATTATATAAAGTAACTTATATTTATAGTACGTAATCAAAAACTTAACGTCTGAACCTATTTATAAATATATAGTTATATGAAGAATATATTTATTTTGTTTATAAACAATGAAGCACACATTTCTTTGGTTTACATCGAAAAGCATTCACAGGGTGCTATGAAATATATATATATGATTACATAAGTATAATACAAAACGATTTTAGATATGTGAGTTTTCATAGGCAAAATATTTCAATGTCCATACAACTATTCTACTAGCTATAATAACATTAGTAAGCATCTATTTGCAAAGAGATACGACGGCTCTTCAAATCGAGAAAATTATTTTCTCAAATTATGTCTATTATGTTTATAGAATTATCGAAGTTTCAGCTTCGACCTTCGAATTCGGCATAATATCATGCTCAAGGCAATTTCAATTTCAAAGGATAATTGTGAGAATTCTGAGTTAACAAAGTAAATATTATTGCTTTTATCCGAAATATTATTTGTATTTTATTTAGTTGCTAACTATATATTGTATATGTCAAATCGATAATTTCTGAGACATTGATCAAAGTCAGATAAACAAATTTGGCTTCACTTTGGACGCTCATTGGTCGGCTATCACGTCAACGGCTGTCATCGACCAATGACAATTAAGATTCAAAAACTGAAGGTAATTACTTCAAATGACGAATACTCACACATACATACAATTTGCTTAACAATAACGAAGTACACAGTTTAAAAATATCTTTTTATATAAATAAAACGATTATAATTTATTTGTTTTAAGACAGTCTACAGTGTCACAGACATTGCAAAATGGTTTAGTGCTTATTGTATCATTAAAACAATTAATAATAGTGATTATTAGTATTCACGAAACTATTAGGTTATTTATTTATATATTAATAATTCATATATAAAATACAATTTTAATGTATTAATATTTTTTTGTAAATTTACTTTATAATGATCATGTTCGCGTCCTGAACGATTTTGGTTACGCCTGCCAATCTCAAGGCCAACTACGCAGCCAACTACGCAGTACATATTATAGTTACACTTGTGTGTGTGCACAAACACCGGTGTACTCTCAATTCCCACACTCTCATAATGCGATGGGATGATGACAAATCTGACACGACCGGAAAGAATTCACAGGACCAACCGTTTTCCAAGGCACGAAAGTGTACATACGCCCAACTTCCATACTTTTACTGTGAATTATTCGATGGAAAAACCTAATAGCTTATTATCGGCCCGACCTTTGTTTTAAGCCCAGGACCTCGGAATCTACTGCCTTATACCAACTAGATCAACGACGAACGGCAGTCAATCGTATTTTCTATGAGTCGTAATAGGTATACATTCTTTCACGATAGCATACGAAAGCGATGTGGCGCTCGACGAAGAGGCTTAGTAGGTACCGCTGGTTTTTTAGAGCGTATAACGGTGTACTAAGCTTCCTGGGCACCAGCGACTAACACATACCCCGCCCCCTTCCCCCTTCCCCACTTTACGCGGGGGAAATGCGTAATGCGTTTTTCCAGCGTGAAAAAAGTTATACATTCCATAGTTGTGTTTCTTTAGTTTGGTACATCCGTATAATTTATCAAAGCGTAACAAAAACTATACAATTTATCTTAGAAACACATAACCAAACTGCTTAGAAAATAGTAAAAGTTCATAATTAAGAAATAGCCCTACTTTTACTATATCTACAAAAGTTTTAATTAAGTTTTGCTCCTATTTGTAGGGTCGTGAGATTTCAGTGTCTTTTTACCTAGGTGATAGATGATAAATATTTCTTAACCTAAATTAAGTAAACCTAAGTTATAAATATAGGTTGGACATCAAAACTTATATTACAAATGTCAAAATATCCTTGTCTGTTACGCTTACACAGCTAAACCACAGAAACGAATTTCAATGAAAATTGGTATTAAGCAAGCTTGAAACCCAAGAAAGAAAGCCTACATAACATACGAAAACTTGTTATATAAAAATATAATTTAAAATGTGTTAAAATATCCAAATAATATTTATAATACACTTATATATATTTTTTAATATATTTAAATAATTTTAAAATAAAAACATCAGAGATAAATATTAAAGATAATTATAAAAATGTATATTCTACCAATTGATACGAATAAAAATAATGAAGTAAATACTTTAAAATGTTTAAATAAAACGTTTTTAATAATACAATATTAGCGAGACTAGATCAATGTTGTTTACATCTTTAAAGACGTATCACTTTGTATGTTACCCAAGTCAGATATTAATTTTAAGTGCTTAGTGATGAGTTGATGGTGTAACTTTTCCAATAAATAAATAAATAAATCTAAACGTTTCATATTATTGTGAGTTGGTGAGCTATTCAATTGGAATAATCTATTAGATAATAAGCGACTGACAGAAGGACCTCGAAGGCAATCAAATTGCTGACGGGCGTTTTTTGAATTTGTTCTCATAAAATATTTTAAATATGTATAAAATTTAACCAATATTGTAATAGAATCAATACTATTAGTATTATGTTTTATTTATATTTGCTAATAATAGTTTTATTATATTAGTAATAGCTTATTAAAGTTTGATTAATTTGTTAAATTTTAATATGGACATATTTTAAGACTTTAGTTCTGGCTTGATAAAAATATTAATTTCAAAGAGTTTCCATTCATTCCTAATTGTGCATTGTGTACCGAGTGATTTTTTTTATATCTAAGAAACTGCTGGAAAAAATATCACTTATTCGTGTATATTACTACAATTGTAATAAACGAATAATTATATTATAATTATATTATAAACAATCTAATGAAATATTCTGAAGTAAGTAGATTTTTTTCAATAGAACACAATTACGGGATTCCTCTTTTGTTGTGTGTATATTACACAACAGCTTCGACTGTTGTCAACTGTTTTTAATTAATGTATTATCTTGGTAATATTTATAAATGTGAAAGTTTTAATGGATCGACGTTTGATCAATCACGCCAGCTCTAGATGTCATTTGGTAAAGAAATGTTTTATAGTCTGGAATATCATATAGGCAACTTTTCATCCTTGAAAAGAATACGGTTCATGTGGGATAGATTAGATTTTGTTTTTCACAGAGCAATAGATTGATATGCACAAAGCATAGTTGTAGTTTAGAGGTTGGTTAATGACATAGACTACTTTTATCCCGGAAAAATACACAGTTTCGATAGGATAGCATAAAGAGGAAAGATTTGTTTGGTTGAAATCTATAGTCTGAAACTACTGATTCAATTTTAATAATTTTTTCACCATAACATAGAATTTATAATATTTCAATGGTATTTAGATTTCAATCTGAAGCAATTTTATTTGTAAATCAGTCCAGAAGAAAAGTGCTACCTTAATATAGTACGCTTACTTAATTGTCTGTTATGTATAAATACTATGGATTACAAAAAAAAAAAAAAATTTTGTAAATCATAATTCGTAGAATCATATATTTTTAATAAAACCGCTTAAAAAATAAACTACAATGATGGATTTTATGTTAAATATAATTTGAAAACAATGAAATATAATTAATACATAACTTCGAAAAGTCAGTAGTGTTGGCCTTGAAATCGGACTTTTGAGTTGCAATCCAACATCTTCAATACAAGATCAATGCTGTTTCTTAAAAAATTAAATATTTTGTATCTATAATTTAAATATGCATTATTATTAAACAATAAGAAAATTTTGTAAGATGGCAGATTTGAGAGGATTTGGGGAACGCAAAGGGCGAAAGCGGTTTCTGCTAGTTTATAAATATAATATATTGAACTAAATTAAACTCTCATAATGACTCATTATTGTGAAGTTTGTTGGAAAGTTTTCAATTATTATTATTTTTTTATTTATTCTTACTCATGCATAATAGATTTTTAAATATAAAATACAAAATATATAAAATATATTTAAAAATATAAAATACAGAGGCCAACCAGTGGCGGGAACAAGGTCCAAGCCACCGGTGGTTAGGGCCCCAGAGAGAGGAACTTCCTCACAATACGCGCCGTGCCGAGGAGTACTGCCTTCTGCATCAGGCCCTTGACCCAGCCGCCTAACGAGAGCCTCTTGAGGTGTTGGTCGAACTTTGGCCATTAGGCCAATCGCTGAAACGACTATCGGCACAATAATTGCTGTATCCACATCCCACATGTCGACAACCTCGTGAGCTAAGTCAAGATATTTTATTTGCTTATCCTTCTCAGCCTTCACGAGATTCTCGTCATGAGGGATGGTGACGTCAACAATTATCGTGCGGCGCTCTGACCGATCTATCACCACTATATCAGGCTTGTTGGCGACAACAGTCCTGTCAGTGATTATAGATCGGTCCCAGTACAGTGTGATACGACCATTCTCGAGAACTGGGTCGGGCACATACCTGTAGTAGGGTACCTCTGATACCACAAGACCGTATCGAAGTGCAAGTTGTTGATGGATAATCTTGGCCACTTGATTATGTCTGTGCAAATACTCTCCGTTAGCAAGACGAGAACAACCGGAAATAATATGTCTAAGGGATTCGCCCGGAGTGTGACACGCCCGACATATGTCCACCGTGCCATCCCTCACAATATACTTCCGGTAATTGTTCGTCATGATAACTTCATCCATA